>NC_046973.1:185965-293465 GCF_009769545.1 Cyclopterus lumpus | reverse complement strand
TTCGGGACTAAAAGGATCTCTGCTGCCTGTTAGAGACTCTTAAAGGGACGTGTGTGTGTGTGTGTGTGTGTGTGTGTGTGTGTGTGTGTGTGTGTGTGTGTGTGTGTGTGTGTGTGTGTGTGTGTGTGTGTGTGTGTGTGTGTGTGTGTGTGTGTGTGTGTGTGTGTGTGTGTGTGTGTGTGTGTGTGTGTGTGTGTGTGTGTGTGTGTGTGTGTGAATAGAGGGTCTGACTCAATGAATGGAGCCTCTGTTCTCCGGCTGCTTTGTGTTCTCTTCAGTGATTTAGTCGTATGATAGTTCTGCATTCCTTCCCTTTTATTTGACCTTCTTTTATTTCATGAATCACCTATGTTCAATGTATTTTATTTGTGATGTGTTACGTTTCATAACTAATGTTTAATAACTGTAATGTCGGAAATCAAAAGCTGCCTTCGACTCATGAAATGTTTTTCACACATGTTATTTAACATGTTATTGGATCACATGTTCCTCTGTATCAACATGTTATTGGATCACATGTTCCTCTGTATCAACATGTTATTGGATCACATGTTCCTCTGTATCAACATGTTGTTGGATCACATGTTCCTCTGTATCAACATGTTGTTGGATCACATGTTCCTCTGTATCAACATGTTGTTGGATCACATGTTCCTCTGTATCAACATGTTGTTGGATCACATGTTCTTCTGTATCAACATGTTGTTGGATCACATGTTCCTCTGTATCAACATGTTATTGGATCACATGTTCTTCTGTATCAACATGTTGTTGGATCACATGTTCCTCTGTATCAACATGTTGTTGGATCACATGTTCCTCTGTATCAACATGTTATTGGATCACATGTTCTTCTGTATCAACATGTTGTTGGATCACATGTTCCTCTGTATCAACATGTTATTGGATCACATGTTCTTCTGTATCAACATGTTATTGGATCACATGTTCCTCTGTATCAACATGTTATTGGATCACATGTTCTTCTGTATCAACATGTTATTGGATCACATGTTCTTCTGTATCAACATGTTATTGGATCACATGTTCCTCTGTATCAACATGTTATTGGATCACATGTTCCTCTGTATCAACATGTTATTGGATCACATGTTCTTCTGTATCAACATGTTGTTGGATCACATGTTCCTCTGTATCAACATGTTATTGGATCACATGTTCCTCTGTATCAACATGTTGTTGGATCACATGTTCCTCTGTATCAACATGTTATTGGATCACATGTTCCTCTGTATCAACATGTTGGATCACATGTTCCTCTGTATCAACATGTTGTTGGATCACATGTTCCTCTGTATCAACATGTTATTGGATCACATGTTCTTCTGTATCAACATGTTATTGGATCACATGTTCCTCTGTATCAACATGTTGTTGGATCACATGTTCCTCTGTATCAACATGTTGTTGGATCACATGTTCCTCTGTATCAACATGTTGTTGGATCACATGTTCTTCTGTATCAACATGTTGTTGGATCACATGTTCTTCTGTATCAACATGTTATTGGATCACATGTTCTTCTGTATCAACATGTTATTGGATCACATGTTCTTCTGTATCAACATGTTGTTGGATCACATGTTCTTCTGTATCAACATGTTATTGGATCACATGTTCCTCTGTATCAACATGTTGTTGGATCACATGTTCTTCTGTATCAACATGTTATTGGATCACATGTTCTTCTGTATCAACATGTTATTGGATCACATGTTCTTCTGCATTACGGTTTTGTTGGATCACATGTTCCTCTGTATCAACATGTTATTGGATCACATGTTCTTCTGCATTACGGTTTTGTTGGATCACATGTTCCTCTGTATCAACATGGTGTTGGATCATATGTTCCTCTGTATCAACATGTTGTTGGATCACATGTTCTTCTGCATTACGGTTTTGTTGGATCACATGTTCCTCTGTATCAACATGTTGTTGGATCACATGTTCCTCTGTATCAACATGTTGTTGGATCACATGTTCCTCTGTATCAACATGTTGTTGGATCACATGTTCCTCTGTATCAACATGTTGTTGGATCACATGTTCCTCTGTATCAACATGTTGTTGGATCACATGTTCCTCTGTATCAACATGTTATTGGATCACATGTTCCTCTGTATCAACATGTTGTTGGATCACATGTTCCTCTGTATCAACATGTTGTTGGATCACATGTTCCTCTGTATCAACATGTTGTTGGATCACATGTTCCTCTGTATCAACATGTTGTTGGATCACATGTTCCTCTGTATCAACATGTTGTTGGATCACATGTTCCTCTGTATCAACATGTTGTTGGATCACATGTTCCTCTGTATCAACATGTTGTTGGATCACATGTTCCTCTGTATCAACATGTTGTTGGATCACATGTTCCTCTGTATCAACATGTTATTGGATCACATGTTCTTCTGTATCAACATGTTATTTGATCACATGTTCCTCTGTATCAACATGTTGTTGGATCACATGTTCCTCTGTATCAACATGTTATTGGATCACATGTTCTTCTGTATCAACATGTTATTGGATCACATGTTCTTCTGTATCAACATGTTGTTGGATCACATGTTCCTCTGTATCAACATGTTGTTGGATCACATGTTCCTCTGTATCAACATGTTATTGGATCACATGTTCTTCTGTATCAACATGTTGTTGGATCACATGTTCTTCTGTATCAACATGTTGTTGGATCACATGTTCCTCTGTATCAACATGTTATTGGATCACATGTTCCTCTGTATCAACATGTTGTTGGATCACATGTTCTTCTGTATCAACATGTTGTTGGATCACATGTTCTTCTGTATCAACATGTTGTTGGATCACATGTTCTTCTGTATCAACATGTTGTTGGATCACATGTTCTTCTGTATCAACATGTTGTTGGATCACATGTTCCTCTGTATCAACATGTTGTTGGATCACATGTTCCTCTGTATCAACATGTTGTTGGATCACATGTTCCTCTGTATCAACATGTTATTTGATCACATGTTCCTCTGTATCAACATGTTGTTGGATCACATGTTCCTCTGTATCAACATGTTGTTGGATCACATGTTCTTCTGCATTACGGTTTTGTTGGATCACATGTTCCTCTGTATCAACATGTTGTTGGATCACATGTTCTTCTGTATCAACGTGTTGTTGGATCACATGTTCTTCTGTATCAACGTGTTGTTGGATCACATGTTCCTCTGTATCAACATGTTGTTGGATCACATGTTCCTCTGTATCAACATGTTGTTGGATCACATGTTCCTCTGTATCAACATGTTGTTGGATCACATGTTCTTCTGCATTACGGTTTTGTTGGATCACATGTTCCTCTGTATCAACATGTTGTTGGATCACATGTTCTTCTGCATTAAGGTTTTGTTGGATCACATGTTCTTCTGTATCAACGTGTTGTTGGATCACATGTTCCTCTGTATCAACATGTTGTTGGATCACATGTTCCTCTGTATCAACATGTTGTTGGATCACATGTTCCTCTGTATCAACATGTTGTTGGATCACATGTTCTTCTGTATCAACATGTTATTGGATCACATGTTCCTCTGTATCAACATGTTGTTGGATCACATGTTCCTCTGTATCAACATGTTATTGGATCACATGTTCCTCTGTATCAACATGTTGTTGGATCACATGTTCCTCTGCATTAAGGTTTTGTTGGATCACATGTTCCTCTGTATCAACATGTTGTTGGATCACATGTTCCTCTGTATCAACATTTTGTTGGATCACATGTTCTTCTGTATCAACATGTTATTGGATCACATGTTCCTCTGTATCAACATGTTGTTGGATCACATGTTCCTCTGTATCAACATGTTATTGGATCACATGTTCCTCTGTATCAACATGTTGTTGGATCACATGTTCCTCTGCATTAAGGTTTTGTTGGATCACATGTTCCTCTGTATCAACATGTTGTTGGATCACATGTTCCTCTGCATTAAGGTTTTGTTGGATCACATGTTCTTCTGTATCAACATGTTATTGGATCACATGTTCCTCTGTATCAACATGTTGTTGGATCACATGTTCTTCTGTATCAACATGTTATTGGATCACATGTTCCTCTGTATCAACATGTTGTTGGATCACATGTTCTTCTGCATTACGGTTTTGTTGGATCACATGTTCCTCTGTATCAACATGTTGTTGGATCACATGTTCCTCTGTATCAACATTTTGTTGGATCACATGTTCTTCTGCATTAAGGTTTTGTTGGATCACATGTTCTTCTGTATCAACATGTTGTTGGATCACATGTTCCTCTGTATCAACATGTTGTTGGATCACATGTTCTTCTGCATTACGGTTTTGTTGGATCACATGTTCCTCTGTATCAACATGTTGTTGGATCACATGTTCCTCTGTATCAACATGTTGTTGGATCACATGTTCTTCTGCATTAAGGTTTTGTTGGATCACATGTTCTTCTGTATCAACATGTTGTTGGATCACATGTTCTTCTGTATCAACGTGTTGTTGGATCACATGTTCCTCTGTATCAACATGTTGTTGGATCACATGTTCTTCTGTATCAACATGTTGTTGGATCACATGTTCTTCTGTATCAACGTGTTGTTGGATCACATGTTCCTCTGTATCAACATGTTGTTGGATCACATGTTCTTCTGTATCAACATGTTGTTGGATCACATGTTCTTCTGTATCAACATGTTGTTGGATCACATGTTCCTCTGTATCAACATGTTGTTGGATCACATGTTCCTCTGTATCAACATGTTGTTGGATCACATGTTCCTCTGTATCAACATTTTGTTGGATCACATGTTCTTCTGTATCAACATGTTATTGGATCACATGTTCCTCTGTATCAACATGTTGTTGGATCACATGTTCCTCTGTATCAACATGTTATTGGATCACATGTTCCTCTGTATCAACATGTTGTTGGATCACATGTTCCTCTGCATTAAGGTTTTGTTGGATCACATGTTCCAATTGTAAGATTCGTGTTCAAAGCTCCGGGTCCCGTGGCCGCAGGAAATTCAGGATTCAAGTTAAAGTTTAACAATATTTAATGGCAAAGATAATACTCATGTAGCGTTCACGATCGTGGGGCCAGAAAGGAGGAACTCTCCACAGACGAACTGCAGCTCCCAGGGAGCCACAGACCGGGGCTGTCTCGAGTCTCCAGACCAGTAGAACCATGTCTCCAGACCAGTAGAACCAAGAACCATGTCTCCAGACCAGTAGAACCATGTCTCCAGACCAGTAGAACCATGTCTCCAGTCCAGTAGAACCTTGTCTCCAGACCAGTAGAACCATGTCTCCAGTCCAGTAGAACCTTGTCTCCAGACCAGTAGAACCATGTCCCCAGAACAAATGCTCGGCTATTAGTATGGTCATGCAAATGAATTCACACCTAAAGGTTAGTTCCATTGGTCAGTTCAAAGGATGCCGCCATTCTGTTCGCTACGCCAATTAGTAAACAGGCGAGGTCAAAGCTCACTCTTCCGGTCAAGGACAGGAAGTTCCCCTTCACAATAAAACCCTATTATCCTGCCTTCCGAATAAAAGCAACACATTAGGTTTCAATCGGCATCCATTTTAACTATTGTCTAAACAATAAAACATTCATTCTTTCTCATGCATCATACAGTTAATCATTACATTTGTCATTAAAACAGAATAATAAAACAGTGATCCTCTCTTATGTTTCACAATACATTCCTCCAGAATATTCCTCATAATATCCCAAATTAATTATCATATCTTTCTTTATGTATTAATTTAAAACATAAACTTCTCTTATCTACATGTGCAAATATATATAAAATCCACTACAACCTAACAGTCCCTCCTTTTATACTATTCCATAGTATAAACAACTTGTATTGGATTTTATTTCACCGCACTGTAAACATCACTGTAATACAATCTTTATTATCAATACCTGTGGAAGAAAAAACAATATCACTCCCTCCTTTTGACCCTGCTCTGCAAAGTAACTAAAGTCTAGGAGTGTTGTGATCAGATATGTGTCTATCTGTGCATATGTCTATGTGCATCTTCTTTCTCTGCACTCTCATCTCCTCCATGGTCTCCTTTCTCTGCACTCTCATCTTCTCCATGGTCTCCTTTCTCTGCACTCTCATCTTCTCCATGGTCTCCTTTCTCTGCATGCTCATCTCCTCCATGGTCTCCTCTCTCTGCATGCTCATCTCCTCCATGGTCTCCTCTCTCTGCATGCTCATCTCCTCCATGGTCTCCTCCTCTGCATTCCTCCATTCCTCGATTTCCTCGAGTAAAAGGAAAACAGCAAGTTCAAACACTATATTTATTTTATTATCATCATACTTCTGTGATTTTTTTATAATTTGAATCAATGTGTTAAAGGTGCACGATACTCCTCTGTGGGCAGCACATCTGTTGGTGAGGTCCATCACAGCAGGCAGCCAGGTACACAATGAAGGTCGACGATGGAGAGACGAGTGTAGCTGTGGGAGAGAATTAAAACACACAGAGCGGCTTTCTGCGCCGGCTCTAACTAAAGTTGGATATCTGAAATATACTTGGAAATAATTTCATATTTCCAGAACCAATTCTCCAACATGTCTGAGAAGTAGTCATTCTATTTCTATGTTTTCTTTTAATCTTCTAAAAAATTATTTCTTAAGGAACTGAATTATCCAGGTTCGGACTAGCAATCTCAAACTAAATTATCAAGGATCAGATTAGCAATCTCGAACTCCGTGTGAGGAACAGCTTCTCACCCGTGGGAGGAATCAACTATTAAATGCGCTTCTGTTGTCCAACGGAGTCTTAATTACTCGTCCAATCCCATCTATTTTAAATTATTTATCTCTTAATTTATTTATCTCTGCGGATTATATTAAATGTAATTGATCAACTCTATGTTCTTTTAACTATTTCAAATCCTGCTAGGATCTGATTGCGAGCTGGTATTAGTCTGGCTCTCCTCTCTTGCTCGAACACCTACTGAAAGAGAAAATGAAATCTCTCATTTCTTCTCAAAAATATTTGCAGCTAGGTATTTTGTGCCATGACATATTTCAGCTATCTTTGACATAATCGTCCGATTAGCTCTCTCGACTATACCCTGTGATTGTGGGTGGTAGACTGCTCCGTGTGCGTGTGTAATTCCTAGGTGTCTTTCCACCTCTTGTAAGTGTTTGTGTGCAAAGTGTGTGCCGTGGTCAGACCCTATTCTCCTTGGAACTTCATATCTCGGGATGAGTTCCTTCTTCGGCCATTTTAAGACTGTCTTTGAGTCTTCTTTCTTGCAGGGGATCGCTTCCACCCATCGGGTGTATCTGTCGATCATCACGAGTAGGTATCTGAAACCTCTCTTCCTGTTTTTTGCACCCATATCGGTGTAGTCGATGCATATTTCTTTGAATGGAGCATCTGGCACTGGGAACTCTCCTTGTGGACATCTGTATGGTCTTTTCATACTAAAATCATTGCAGGTGGGACATTCATGGTGATGAGTTTCACCATCTCAGTCATATAGGATGCCACCAGAGGATGGAAACTTCCTCCTCTGTTCTTTTGGGATTCACGTGAGAGGGACCATGTGCCTGTCTGATGAGACCTTGACACATCCTTGCAGGTGCCACTATGTCCATCATGTGATCTCCAGAGTCCTTTCTTTTGGACGGCTCCATTGTGTGTCCACTGATTCTGCTCTGCTCTGCTTCTTTCTGCATGAGCTTGATGTCTTCTATTCCGAGTTTTGGGAGTTCCGGTGCGGCTATGTCTGTCCTTTGTTTCACATAGCCTGCTGCCTTCTTTGCTGCGAGGTCAGCGGCTTTGTTGCCTTCTGCCACTTTTGTCTTTGTGGTCTGGTGTCCTTTACACTTCATCACTGCTACGTGTCGTGGTAGCAGGATGGCTCTCAGTAATTGCTCCAATTGACTTTTGTGCTTTACTGGTGTGTTTGCTGTAGTCAAGAATCCTCTTCTCAACCACTGGGGACCGTCTACATGTACGGCTCCATGTGCATAGGCTGAATCAGTGTAAACATTGACTGATTTCCCTTCTGCATATTCCAGTGCTTTTGTCAATGCCACTACTTCTGCTAGTTGTGCAGATGCTGGTTGTGCGATGATTTCCGCAAAGATGGTTTTATGTTTTTTCTCTTGTTGTTGCACGACTGAGTATGCGGCAATATTTCCATCTTCTCCTCTGTGACAGCTTCCATCCGTGAACAGTGTTAGTTCAGGATTGTCCAGTGGTTCTGTTTCCAGATCCATTCTGACTTTGAGATCTGTTCTTGCAATCTCTGCGCAGTTGTGCGGTTCTTCCAGATTCACATTAAGTCCATCGGCCATGTTGGTTGGCTCGTATGTGAATGCGATGTGTGGCTGTTGTAAGACTTTTGAAATCTTATCCTGTCTTACTGCTGTCATTGAGAATGCACTTGAGGTCAAATAGGCAAGAACTCCATGTTCTGTGTTGACCTTGAGCTCGTGACACATCACCACATGAGCAGTTTTCTCAATTGCTCTTTTCAGCGCTGCCAAGTGTCTTGTACAACCTGTTTGACCTTTTTCGATGTGGTCTAACTTCGAGCTGTAGTACATTAGTTCTCTTTCCTCCCTCCTTTTTCTGAAACAAAACAGCGGACACTATCCCGCTTGATTCAGAAACATCAAGGTCGAAGGGCCTGTTGTGGTCAGGTGTAGACAGCTTTGAGGCTTAGCCAACTTCTTGTTTGGTCTTTGCGAATGCCTCTTCTGCATCATTTGTCCATGTGAGCAGGGCTTCCATGTTTCGGCTTCCTGCTTCAGTTTGCATGTCTCTGAATGGCTGTGTGAGAGACGTGAAGTCAGAAACGTAGTGTCGACTGTAGCCTGTTAGGCCCAGGAATGACAGCATCTCTTGTACTGTCTTTGGTTTAGCTGCACTCAAAATGGCCGACCTCTGTCCCGCAGACAGAGCGCACGAGTCTCCTGAGATCAGTTGTCCCAGGAATGACACTGCATTTTTGCAATCTGAGTCTTTGAGCGCTTCACCTCATAACCTGCTTTGGTTAACAGCATTAGAAGGTCTTTCGTCACTCTAAGACAAATTGCTGCAGTTGGTGCAGCTTAACAGCAGATCATCCACGTACTCTACAAGTACTGTGTCTTCCGGTAATATGAAGTCTTTGAGGTCTTGCTTCAGGGCTGCATTAAACAAACCCGGGCTATCTCTGTAGCCTTGTGGCATTACGGGTTTGGCACTTGAATGTTCTGTGCAATTGTGGCTTTGTTGATGGTTCTTAGGTCATGAACCATTCTCCAGCCTCTGTTACCAGATTTTTGTCTGGTAATATCTGTGTATTCCAGTTGGACTCTGTGTCGATGAGTATGGCTGCTTCATATTGTCCTTGAATTGTCTCTCGAATGCCATCTCTTTGTTCTTGTTGCAGCGGATATTGATAGCGCCAGACCGTGTCTTGATCTGGTTTCAAAGTCATTACCACGTTATGTTGGGTGGTGTGGCCAACATCATAGTCTCCTTTTGACCATATTTGTGGTGGCACTTCCAACATTTCATCAGTGGAGGGATGGTTCGAGTGTTCCCTTCCATGATTTCTGTCAAGTTGTTGTTGGAGTTGTCCCTTGGAATACGAGTGTTGCTGTATCCTCCAATAGTCACCATTCATAGAAGATCCACATAATCTTCATCCTGCACTATTCTTGCAGGCATCTGGTTCTGGTTTGGAATGTGTCATCCAAATCCTCCTCTTTGTGGGCTTCCTCTGCCTCTAGCTGCATCAGAGCGACTGTAACATTCCTCAGCCCTGTGCCCAAGTCTGTCACAGATACGACAAGGTTCTCGCCACCTGTCTCTTCTGGATCCTCTGGACTTGTCTCTGTCTTTCTCCTCTTCTTTATATTGGTCCAGGGCTTTGCCCACTGCTTCCTGGATCTGGACGACGAGGTTGCTAACAGCAGCCATCTGCTTTCGCGCTTGTGGGTCGTGCTTAGCAGCCTCTGTGTCCTCTTTTGCTATCTGTAGCTTCAGGAGTCTCATTGACAGCTCATCTTTGGTTGCCTTTTCTTCTTCATCATCCTTGTGGTGCTGAGTGATGTGGTGTGTGATGTGTTCCTTGCACACTTCAAAGGTGGCATCTTTATGCCCATCGTATGTTGCTCACGACTCAACTTGTCCGGGAGACCTGCTATTACAGCAGCCTTCCACATGTTCAGGTATGTCAGGTTCCTGTCATGTCTGGTGCCTGTAGCTGATTCCCAGGCGTCAGCTGCTTTCTTCAGGTACACCATGGCTTCTTCATCTGACTTTAGCTTGATGCTGGCTAGGTTGGCCATGTTGGGAGTATCTCTGGGATTATATGGCTTGTATTGAGGTGTGCCATTGCTCAATGTCATGATAGGTGCCTGAATCTGGCATTTCCCTCTTCTTCTTCACAGCACACTGGGCTTGTTGCTGCCACTGACATCTGACTGTCGTGGTGGAGGCTTGTAGCTTATGCCTTCCTTTGCTCTCCTCGGGAGGTGTTGTCGTGATCCCTGGAGGCTGTCTCCTCCTCTGCTGTCTTGGAGGCTGTCTCCTCCTCTGCGCCAGTTGCATAGCACAGTTAATTGACCGGAAAGGTCAAGCAGGGCTCCTCTTCTTGTGAGATGGGGGTGGAGGGGGCTGGGGCCTTGATTTGGCTCCTCTTCACTGAGGTGTCGCAGTTGGCCATGCGATTAGAATGGAGGCTCAGAGCTGGAGGTGGGGGCTCTGAGCTGGAGGTGGGGTGCCACCAGGACGCAGTCCATATGCGTCCATCGCCTGTTTTTCGGTTAGGGATGGCGTTAATGAGCGAGGGAGTGGTATCTGGGTGGGACCTATCTCCTATTTGTATCTATTGGGACGCTCTGAATTGGGGAGGTCATGACTTGGCGCCTCTGCTGGGCTTCCTCCTCTGCCTTTCTTAATGGTAATGTGATGGACTGACGTTGTCTTTACCCTGTTCTGACAGCTCTGCTTGTGACAGTGCTTCCTCTGCCTTTCTTTCCCTCTCTTTCTTCCACCATAATTCTCTTCTCATTAGGTCCCTGTCTTCCTCCTCTCTTTGCTGACTTTGTCTAGCATCCCTTTCTCTGCCCTTTTCTCGGCCAGCTAATGCCCTCTGCAGCTGTGCGACCTTGTTCATCAGGTCTGCGACTGTTCTGCTTTCTGTGGAGTCAAACTCTACACTGCCTCCTAATAGTCTCTCTACTGGGGCCATGGTGTGTGGAGCTTCTCTTTTAAGTGGGCTGTGGGCGTACGGGGGAGGGTATTAACATATTATGGGATAGATAGAAGGGGTGGGAACGGGGGCTGATGGCAGAAGTACAGGGGCTGTCTCCATTGACAGCTCTTTATTCCTGTTTGTTTCTTCTTTGGGGTCTTTCGGGGTGTTGCTTCTTCCTGGCACCTCCGGGCAGTGTTGTCTTCATTCACTGCTATGCCATGTCGTGGCAGTCTTGCCTACACAATGGCTTCATTGGTTCTGGTGACGTCTGCTGATCGGGACGTGAACCAATTTTCCTTTCTGTTTGTCTTTCAGCTTGAGCACTCTCATCAGAGTAACTTCTGGTCTTCTGTGGGCCCCTCCAGGGTTGTTACGTCAAGTAAACCCTCGGTATGACATTGCTGAACATATTTCCTCAGCTTCTTATTCAGTCTTTTGGCTTGAACTATCAGGTTCATAGCAGCATAGAGGATGTCTTCAATCCAAGCGACCTGAGTCTTGATTGAAGTTGGCTCGACATTTTCCGAGAATGGGGTACTGACTGGCTTTATATAAGGAAATGTAAATGTAGAAGGAAAAATAAAATTTCAGATTAAAATTGATCCAAAAAATTAAAAATTAATTTTTTTGAATAAATTAAAAAATAAAATATTTTCACACTATGTGTCTAACGTGCAAGTGTGATGCGATTGGGAAAAATATTCAAGTTAGGAAGGGAAAAAAGTTATACACTGCAATTGGACAATAATAGGTTAGACAAAAATGGGAAAAATGTGTTACTTTATGCAAATGGTTACAACGATTACGTACAATCCACACAGCCAAGCACAAAGCAAATGATACAGCCTTCAGCTGTCAAAAATGGGAAAAACTTGTTATTTTATGCTAATGAATCACTAGGGGCCCAATCAGTATAAGTGGGACTCTGTCCAACACTTTATACAGGCTTCTCCTGTGTACTTTTAATAAGCAAATTATTTAACAGGGGCCCATTGGTATAAACGGAACTCTGTTCTACGCTTATACAGGCTTCTCCTGCGTTTCAACCAAATCAATGGGAAAAAACGTCATTTTAAGCAAATTTTTAACAATTACTTTTAACCGCCCAGCATAAACAAGCAAATGATATGATCACAAAAACTGCCAATTATGAAAAAAGAAAACGATAAAACAATTACTTTTAATCAAAGAATCGTCAATAATGAAAAACAAATGGCATGAGAACCAAAACCGCCAATTATGAGAAAAGCAAACGATAAAACAATTACTTTTAATCAAAACCGGTAATAATGAGAAATCAAACAATAAGTCTTAATCAAAATCCGACAATCATGAGTAAAGCAAACGATAAATCAATTACTTTTATTCAAAAAACTGGCAATAATGAGAAAATCAATTGCTGTAATAAACTGGCAATACTTAAATCAAAAAGAATAATGCATCAGTGGTTTACCACTGTCCTCTTTCACTATTCAACGTTTGCAACACCATGGTGCCAATAAGGTTAATCCCTAGGGCACTCCATGGGGGGTGGGGGGGGTTCAACCACTAGGTGTCAAACCTGATGGTGAATGGCTCTCGACTGGCAAAGACGTGTATTCTAAACACTTGTGACCCACATGTGGTCTTGCAGGGGGAAAAAAATGATTATTTTATAACCCTTTGTCTGTGTCCTCTGATCTCCTTTTTCCTCTCTTCTCTCAAAAAGATTTAACTACTTATTCATCAGGGGCTCAAAATGGTATAAGTGGGATTCTATTCTACCCTTATCCTGTCTTCCCTATGCTTGTCTCTTCTAATTATGGAATATATATATATTTACAGTATTTACAACAATAGCACGCTGTACTGCATAGAAAACTGTCCCAAACGGTCCCAAGGTAGGTGGGGCTCTTGCTCTCTTCACTCTACAGACCTGTTTGTAACAACTGGTTTATCACGGTAACTTATTTATCTTATTTCTTACAATAGCCCATATCAATTCTTGCGCCAGTCTTCGCTGGGGGACTTAAACCCTCCACGCTGCTAATCAGTCGCGTCGCGGAACGATTTATCTATTGTGGACTACTGGACGTTAAATTCAATGTGCGTCCCTAAAGAGCCTAAGGCGGAAATGTTTGTAGCGGACAATAGATTATGGCGAATAGCTTCTACGTAACGCTCACTAACTCCTCACTGTGGGGAGTTTAAATTAATAAACTCCGGCAGGCCGTTCTCACGGACTTCAACTCTTTAGGAACAATGCGGCACTATCTTCGCGTAACCAGTCTCGTTCAATATGCTCGTGCGACTTACAACAGAAATACACACATTTAACAGTACAACACAAAACAAACATAAAAACACTAACTGAGCATCATCTTCACCACGGACCTAGCTTAGTCCTTATTCTATGTCGTGTTTTCACGCTAAATGTTTTAGCCTGGTCCAACAAGCTCCGCACCAATCCACACGCTAAAGTGTCTATATTAAGCTATGCAGGATTCGATGAAACAGTTTCCAAGCTTACCGATAATGAGTTGGCCATCGTGTGGAAAGGCGTGGATCTAGCGGGCCCAGTTCCTCAGCCACGAGGCCACAGCAGCTCACGTCGGTGGTCACCAAATTGTAAGATTCGTGTTCAAAGCTCCGGGTCCCGTGGCCGCAGGAAATTCAGGATTCAAGTTAAAGTTTAACAATATTTAATGGCAAAGATAATACTCATGTAGCGTTCACGATCGTGGGGCCAGAAAGGAGGAACTCTCCACAGACGAACTGCAGCTCCCAGGGAGCCACAGACCGGGGCTGTCTCGAGTCTCCAGACCAGTAGAACCATGTCTCCAGACCAGTAGAACCAAGAACCATGTCTCCAGACCAGTAGAACCATGTCTCCAGACCAGTAGAACCATGTCTCCAGTCCAGTAGAACCTTGTCTCCAGACCAGTAGAACCATGTCCCCAGAACAAATGCTCGGCTATTAGTATGGTCATGCAAATGAATTCACACCTAAAGGTTAGTTCCATTGGTCAGTTCAAAGGATGCCGCCATTCTGTTCGCTACGCCAATTAGTAAACAGGCGAGGTCAAAGCTCACTCTTCCGGTCAAGGACAGGAAGTTCCCCTTCACAATAAAACCCTATTATCCTGCCTTCCGAATAAAAGCAACACATTAGGTTTCAATCGGCATCCATTTTAACTATTGTCTAAACAATAAAACATTCATTCATTCTCATGCATCATACAGTTAATCATTACATTTGTCATTAAAACAGAATAATAAAACCGTGATCCTCTCTTATGTTTCACAATACATTCCTCCAGAATATTCCTCATAATATCCCAAATTAATTATCATATCTTTCTTTATGTATTAATTTAAAACATAAACTTCTCTTATCTACATGTGCAAATATATATAAAATCCACTACAACCTAACACTCTGCATAAACATGTTCTTAAACCGGTTCCCCCCTTCAGACGGTGGAGATGCACAAAGAAAAAGTTTCCCGGAGAGAGATCGGCGTCTTCACGTCAGTGAGCCGAGTCCCACGTAGCCACAAGATCCTCCTTCCTCCGCAGCCTCCTACCGCTACACAGCCCCATTCCCCGTACAGCCGGCGGCCAATCAACTACCAGCAGCTGGACGGCCTTGGCCATGGTATAAAGGTAACGCACAAACACACTCACACATACACATATTGTTGATGCAACACAGTCTTTAGTGTGTTTGTTGTCTTTAAATCCACGTGCATTCTAACTGACAGCGGGGCTGTCAGTTAGACATCTGGTGTAGAAACCTTTGACTAACGGTGTACACTCCGGGAGTATAAACTCAAAAGTTATGAGGTAATGGTCTGACAGAAGAGGGTTCTGTGGGAAGACCTCCAAATGCTCAATGTCAATGCCATATGTAAGAACAAGGTGGAGGGTGTGGCCAAAGCAGTGAGTGGGTTTCTGTACTCTGACAGAAGCCAATCGAGTCCAACAATGAGATAAATGCAGTACTAAGGCAATCATTATCAATATCCACATGAATATTAAAATCTCCTACAATAATAACCTTATCAGTTTTAAGGACTAAACTTGATAAACACTCAGAAAATTCAGATATAAATTCTGAATATGGACCTGGAGGCCGGTACAGTATAACAAATAGGATTGGCTGTAATGTTTTCCAGGTTGGATGTGAAAGACTAAGAACAAGGCTTTCAAATGAGTTGTAGTTTAATTTAGGTTTAGGATTCATTAATAGGCTTGAGTCAAAGATGGCTGCTACTCCACCTCCTCGGCCGGTGCCTCGAGGAATGTGAGTATTAATATGACTTGGAGGAGTTGATTCATTTAGGCTGACATATTCTTCATGGCTCAGCCAGGTAAGACACAATAAATCAATGTGATTGTCTGATATTAAATCATTTACTAATACAGCTTTAGATCAGGAGAATACGACCTCTTCTCACTCAGAAGGCGGCACAGGCTCTGGTTCTGGTCCAGGTTCTGGTCCAGGTCCTGGTCCAGGCTCTGGTCCAGGTTCTGGTCCAGGCTCTGGTCATCTCACGACTAGACTACTGTAACTCCTCCTTCAGGTCTACCTGCTAATGTCATTCGACCTCTGCAGCTCATCCAGAATGCAGCTGCTCGACTGGTCTTCAACCTCCAGAAATTTACCCACAATCCTCCGCTCCTCCGCGACCTTCACTGGTTACCAGGACATGGTCTAACCTCACACCCAGGACATGGTCTAACCTCACACCCAGGACATGGTCTAGCCTCACACCCAGGACAAGATCTAACCTCACACCCAGGACATGGTCTAACCTCACACCCAGGACATGGTCTAACCTCACACCCAGGACATGGTCTAACCTCACACCCAGGACATGGTCTAACCTCACACCCAGGACATGGTCTAACCTCCACCAATCAGCTTGTAGCTCCTTCACTTCGAGCTAAACACTCAAAGTCACGACTGTTTGCTGTTCTGGCTCCTCATTGGTGGAACGAGCTCCCCATTGACATCAGGACAGGAAGTCTCTACAAACTAAAAACACATCTTAGTGACGACACCTTGAATAGGGAAGGTAGAGCCGTAGTAGCACTCTAGTAGCACTTAAATGTCCCTTAACGATAGCACTTTGTAGTTTAGCACTCTAGTAGCACTTAAATGTCCCTTAACGATAGCACTTTGTAGTTTGGCACTTTACTAGCACTTAAATGTCTCTTACAGATAGCACTTTGTAGTTTGGCACTTTAGTAGCACTTAAATGTCTCTTACCGATAGCACTTTGTAGTTTAGCACTCTAGTAGCACTTAAATGTCCCTTAACGATAGCACTTTGTAGTTTGGCACTTTACTAGCACTTAAATGTCTCTTACAGATAGCACTCTGTAGTTTAACTTTATTGAAGAAATTGTACTTTCTTGATTCTTGTTGTTCTGAGTTTGGACTCATGGTTTAATTCACTTATTGTAAGTCGCTTTGGATAAAAGCGTCAGCTAAATGACATGAAATGTAATGTAATGTAATGTAATGTAATGTAGATGACAGAGATCTAATATTTAGGAGTCCACATTTAATTATCCTGTTTTGTTGCACTGTGGCAGTAGTGTTGTTAACCTGTATGAGGTTATTTAGTATGACTCCTCTTCTGGTTACTTTTGATTTAATTAATTTAAGTGGCCGCGTATGTGTGTGTGTGTGTACATATATATATACATATATATATATATATATATATATATATATATATATATATATATAACCTCCTCTCTGGCGCTTGTAGTGCGAATGAAGTGAATGATCACAAATAGTCCGGCGAGTAAACTCACGCGAGTAAAGCAACGCGAGAGTTCGCTTCTCTTTTGGAGTGAACGCAGCATGAAGGAGAGTGAACAGACAGCACTCATTAAAAAAATTACCTTCAATATAAAAGCACCGGTGAAGAACATTTTGGGTTCCTTTGGTTTTCGCTCAGGGTTATTCTAAAATAGTTAGTATAGTCCTGGAGCCACATAATAGGTTGGTGTGAATCAGCAAACTTTAAAGAAAAGACACAAAGCAGCATTAAGAGTAGACACAAAACAAAAGCAGAAGTGAAATTTAGTTGGGAGTGAAGTCTGTGCTGTGAAACACTAACAGGAAGAGTCGGTGGCTGCAGCAAAACCACGGAAACAGAAGTGAGTCTGCAGTAAATGTTCCTCAAAATCTTCCATCACTGCAACACGGTGACCTGATTTTATTTTTATGTAAGATTATTTCCTCTCGAGAGTCTCAGACCTTCAGCTCTGTTGCTGAAAACTGTAACATACTGTAAACTGCCCCACTGTAAACAGTACACATCGAACTATTGCCAACTACTGTAAACTAAACCACTGTAGACGGTGAACTACTGGAAAATAAGCCACTGTACACAGTAAACTACTTTCAACTGCACCACTGTACACTGTAAACTACTGCTGAGTACTGTAAACTAAACCACTGTACACAGTAAACTACTGCTGAGTACTGTAAACTAAACCACTGTACACAGTAAACTACTGCTGAGTACTGTAAACTAAACCACTGTACACAGTCAACTACTGTAAACTAAGCCACTGTACACCGTGAACTACTGCCAACTACTGTAAACTAAGCCACTGTACACAGTAAACTACTGCCAACTACTGTAAACTAAACCACTCTACACAGTCAACTACTGTAAACTAAGCCACTGTACAAAGTAAACTACTGCCAACTACTGTAAACTAAACCACCGTACACAGTAAACTACTGTAAACTAAACCACTGTACACAGTAAACTACTGTAAACTAAACCACCGTACACAGTAAACTACTGTAAACTAAACCACTGTACACAGTAAACTACTGCTGAGTACTGTAAACTAAACCACTGTACACAGTAAACTACTGCTGAGTACTGTAAACTAAACCACTGTACACAGTAAACTACTTTCAACTGCACCACTGTACACTGTAAACTACTGCTGAGTACTGTAAACTAAACCACTGTACACAGTCAACTACTGTAAACTAAGCCACTGTACACCGTGAACTACTGCCAACTACTGTAAACTAAGCCACTGTACACAGTAAACTACTGCCAACTACTGTAAACTAAACCACTCTACACAGTCAACTACTGTAAACTAAGCCACTGTACAAAGTAAACTACTGCCAACTACTGTAAACTAAACCACCGCACACAGTAAACTACTGTAAACTAAACCACCGTACACAGTAAACTACTGTAAACTAAACCACTGTACACAGTAAACTACTGTAAACTAAACCACCGTACACAGTAAACTACTGTAAACTAAACCACCGTACACAGTAAACTACTGTAAACTAAACCACTGTACACAGTAAACTACTGTAAACTAAACCACCGTACACAGTAAACTACTGTAAACTAAACCACCGTACACAGTAAACTACTGTAAACTAAACCACTGTACACAGTAAACTACTGTAAACTAAACCACCGTACACAGTAAACTACTGTAAACTAAACCACTGTACACAGTAAACTACTGTAAACTAAACCACTGTACACAGTAAACTACTGTAAACTAAACCACCGTACACAGTAAACTACTGTAAACTAAACCACCGTACACAGTAAACTACTGTAAACTAAACCACTGTACACAGTAAACTACTTTAAAGTAAACCACTGTACACAGTAAACTACTGTAAACTACTAAACTTGAACAATCACAGTACTGGAGGTGATACACAGCATTTCACCTCACAATATAGAGACATATGTGAGTGAGAAGTGGTGGAGGACAAAACACAATACATGTTTATAATAAGTTGATCTGAATCTTCAATAGTTTCAGTCTGTTTGAATCTTCATCCAACAGAAGAAGAAAGAACTGTGTGACTTTTTAAATTATATTTCTATTTTATTTGTTACTGCTGCTGACAACACACAGTTCAAACTTCTATGAAGAAGTTCACGCACAGACAGACACACACACACACACACACACACACACACACACACACACACACACACAGGAGTAGCCTTTGTAGAGCGTGGGAAAATGTTTTGAGAGACTAATTAGAGCTGCTGAGGCCTGAGAGACTCTATTGAAGCTCGCTCAGACACACACACACACACACACACACATAGTAACACAATCATGTCCCCCCCCCCCCCGCCCCCCCCCCCCCCCCCCCCCCCCCCCCCCTTTATCAGGTCTCTGGAAAACAGTCTGACCGAACAGGAACGATCCGCAAACACGGCGCCTCCACCAGGTTCAGTGTGACTCTACTGTTTCTTTTAATGATAACGTCCTGTTTCAACTCACATACCCTTGTTAGAAATGTGTGTGTGTGTGTGTATATGTGTGTGTGTGTTTCAGGTCCACCAAACCTCCAGAGCCCGTGCAGTGCCCGGTGGCGCCCCTTGTCAGCAGGTAATAACCCAGAGTGTGTGTGCTCTTGTCCGTCACTCTTCGCGAGGACCCATTCAGGTGGACTTTCACAATAAAAGCCTCTCTGAACAGAGTCCTGTGAGGAGACGAGTCACTCGTCTGTGAGCTCGGAGCAGTTACACTGAAATCAATAATAATATAAGTTTAAAAATGATCAACACTTAATATTGAAGTCTTTAATAAATCCTATTAGTGGAAATATAAGATCTTTGAACACGATGGATCACAATTGCAAACTTCTCTCTATTTATTCATTACTTCTTTCTCAGCTCTAGTTTTGGGAAACCTGTGGCTCCGCCCACCATTCCCACCACATGCCAGGCTCTACCTGATGGTGACATCATCACCACGCTGCTGGACGAAGCTCCGCCTCCTCCTCCGACAGCAAATGAAATGTCAGCTCAGGATGATGAGGCCGTTGCACCTCCTCCCCCGGATTTGTCGGGAGAGATGGTGGATCTGCTCCCACTTCCACCTCCCCTCCCTCCTTCAGAGACTCTGACCAATTACAGCGCACCCCCACTTGCCCCGCCCCTCAGCCTCGAGACAGGTGAGGCTGAAACAAAAACAGTAATTGATGTAAATAATCGTCATGCTAACATCATTTTAGCCTGGATTAAGTAAACCACCTAAATCTATCATTCGTTAAACTGAGTGATCACGATGACATCACATCTCTTCTGTCTCCTTAGTGGTGGAAGAGAGCAGTTTCCTCCCTCCATCTCCCCCCCCTCCTCATCCTCCATCTGATGATGATGGCTTTCCTCCATTCCCCAATGACGCCTCAGAGCTGCAAGCCCCACCTCCACCCAACAAGGAGCAAGACGGTACCTGTCTGTCTGCCCAAATTGTTTTGTATGCGTCCGTGTGGTCAGTGTGTTTATGTGTCTGGACACTGAAAGACTACTGAAGACTCTCTCTCTTCAGCAAAGACGGGGAAACCTGAAACTCTTCATCACAGCTTGGTGTTGGTGGTGAACTCCTCACAAGTTCTGAGGTCCTAGAGGAGACAATGGACATAATTTGTCCGGTTAGCCTGTTAGATAGGAGATCAGGATCAAAATGTTATAAACTCCCCTCATAAGTCCTGTAATTACTCCTAAGAAGACTTTACGTGCTCGGTCATGTGTGTGAGTGTGTCTGTCCACTAATCTCTCTTTCTGCTGCATCTAACTGCCTTAAACTGCATATATCAGCACCACACTGCACATAACAGCATCACACTGCACATTGTTTGTACACTGTGTTTGGCTAACAGCTAACAGAACACACACTGCTGTACTTCTCAACCACTCAGTCAGCTTTGTGAGTTACCACGACGCCCTCGAGCTCATCGGTTGTGTAACGTTATCTGTTTGTTTTTGAGTTTCTCTCTCTCTCTCTCTCTCTCTCTCTGGTACTTTTTCTGTCATTTTCTTTTTCGGTGTTTTCCTCTCAGTTTCTTCAGTGACCCTTCCGCCCAGGAGGAGTGGCCTCCGCCGTACGCCCCCTACCACTCGCTCTCTCTCTCTGGGGGTTCGCTCTGGCCCCGCCTCCCGTTGCAGTTATACACGCTCTCTCTTCCTACCTGCTGTCCAATCACGTAAGCCGACAGAGGGAAGTCACTGTCATCCAATAGAAAACAAATACTACACATAATTAATTAATACACCTTGAAGATAAAGATACATTTATTTTATTTTGTTATTATGTGTGAGAAGTTAGAGTTTGTTAAGAAAGTTTAGGACATTTTTGAGTAAGTTCTAGGACTTGTTGAGGGCGCCGTAGAGGTCATTAAGGTCCTTGAGGAAGTTCTAGCAGCACTTGAGAAGAATAGGGGGTCTTTGGGGATGTTCTATGTTTCCCCTAGGAAGTGAGGATGTTCTTGAGAAAGTTATAAGAAACTTTGAGGATGGTAGTACTAATAGTCCTTGGAGAAGTTAAGAATACTTAGAGTTCTTGAGGAAGTTAAGGATACTAGGAGTTCTTGGGAGAAGTTTTTAGGGAAGTTAAGGGTACTAGGAATTCTTAGGGAAGTTCAGGATCCTAGGAGTTCTCGGGGAAGTTAAGGATACTAGGAGTTCTTACGGAAGTTGAGGATACTAGGAGTTATTGGGGAAGTTAAGGATACTAGGAGTTCTCGGGGAAGTTAAGGATACTAGGAGTTCTCGGGGAAGTTAAGGATACTAGGAGTTCTTAGGGAAGTTGAGGATACTAGGAGTTATTAGGGAAGTTCAGGATACTAGGAGTTATTGGGGAAGTTCAGGATACTAGGAGTTATTGGGGAAGTTAAGGATACTAGGAGTTCTCAGGAGAAGTTAAGGATACTAAGAGTTCTTAGGGAAATTCAGGATACTAATAGTTCTTAGTGAAGTTAAGGATACTAGGAGTTCTTGAGGATGTTAAAAATACAAGGAGTTCTTGGGGAAGTTAAGGATACAAGGAGTTCTTGAGGATTGTTAATGATACTAGGAGTTCTTGAGGATTGTTAAGGATAATAGGAGTTCTCAAGGAAGTTAAGGATACTAGGAGTTCTTGAGAATGTTAAGGATAGGAGCTCTTGGGGATTTTAAGGATCCTAGGATTTTTTGAGGATGTTAAGGATACTAGGAGTTCTTATGAATGTTAAGGATACTAGGAGTTATTGGTGATGTTAAGGATACTAGGAATAGGCTTTATTGTTCTGAAGGTTTCTGAAGTCCTCGAGAGGGTTATGGGGGCCTAGGGTACTCTTTAGGTATTACTTTGTTGAGTAAGTTGTTTCGGTTCTTGAGACCTAGAAAAGGAGATAGTTACAGAAGGTTTCATTTGATCAGATGCTTTCTTTGTGAGGATCGATAGATTGTCTATGAATACAGATCATCACTACTCATTGTGGTGCTAATACCTACTGATTCTCTTTGTCCATCTGGCAGTGATGATCCCCCCTCCTCCCCCCTACCCTCCCCCCCATGCTCCTCCCTCCTTCTCCTCCTCCACCCTCCTCCCACGCTCCTCTTCCTCATCTCGACTTTGCTTACCTGCTCGCCTCGAACACCTGGGTAAGAAAACACACATATACTACTGTTGTTATTTAGTTAATACTAGTCCAAGAGGTAGACATTTTTGTAGAAGTAGTACTTTTACATTACATTACATTACATGTCATTTAGCTGACGCCTTTATCCAAAGCGACTTACAATAAGTGCATTAAACCATGAGTCCAAACTCAGAACAACAAGAATCAAGAAAGTACAATTTCTTCAATAAAGTTAAACTACAAAGTGCTATCAGTAAGAGACATTTAAGTGCTACTAAAGTGCTATCAGTAAGAGACATTTAAGTGCTACCAAAGTGCTTCTACGGCGCTACCTTCCCTATTCAAGGTGTAGTCGAAAAATATGTGTTTTTAGTTTGCGACGGAAGATGTAGAGACTTTCTGCTGTCCTGATGTGGAGCTCGTTCCACCAACGAGGAGCCAGCACAGCAAACAGTTGTGACTTTGTTGAGTGTTTTGCTCATAGTGACGGAGCTACAAGCCGTTTGGCAGAAGCCGAGCGAAGTGAACGAGGTGGGGTGTGAGGTTAGACCATGTCCTGGGTGTGAGGTTGGACCATGTCCTATATGTAGACCGGACCCCATCTTTTCGCAGCACGGTACGCAAGTACCAATGTTTTGAAGCGGATGCGGGCGGCAACCGGTAACCAGTGAAGGTCGCGGAGTAGTGGAGGATTTTGGGTAAATTTCGGGAGGTTGAAGACCAGTCGAGCTGCTGCATTCTGGATGAGCTGTAGAGGTCGAATGGTATTAGCAGGTAGACCTGAAGGAGGGAGTTACAGTAGTCTAGCCGTGAGATGACCAGAACCTGGACCAGAGCCTGGACCAGAACCTGTGCCGTGAGAAGAGGTCGTATTCTCCTGATGTTGTACAGCATGTACCTACAGGAGCGTGTTATTGCGGTAATGTTGGCAGTCAGGGAGAGTTGACTGTCGAGTGTCACACCGAGGTTCCTCGCAGTCGGAGTCGGAGACAACACTGAGTTGTTGAAGTTAATAGTCAGGTCGTGGGTAGGAGAGCCTTTTCCTGGAAGGAGAAGTTCAGTCTTGTCCGGGTTAATTTTCAGTTGGTGTGCGGACATCCACTGAGAGATGTCAGTCAGACATCCACTGAGAGATGTCAATCAGACATCCACTGAGAGATGTCAGTCACACATCCACTGAGAGATGTCAATCAGACATCCACTGAGAGATGTCAGTCAGACATCCACTGAGAGATGTCAATCAGACATCCACTGAGAGATGTCAGTCAGACATCCACTGAGAGATGTCAATCAGACATCCACTGAGAGATGTCAGTCAGACATCCACTGAGAGATGTCAGTCAGACATCCACTGAGAGATGTCAATCAGACATCCACTGAGAGATGTCAGTCAGACAGGCAGAGATTCGTGCTGCTACCTGTGTTTCAGATTGGGGAAACGAGAGGATCAGTTGGGTGTCATCAGCATAGCTGTGGTAGGTGAAGCCATGCGAGCGAATGACAGAGCCAAGAGAGTTGGTGTACAGAGAGAAGAGAAGAGGACCAAGGACTGAGCCCTGAGGGACCCCAGTAGTCAGAGGACAAGGCTCAGACACAGATCCTCTCCAGGTTACCCGGTAAGAGCGGTCGGTGAGGTAGGATGAGAAGAGTGAGAGCGCGGTGCCTGAGATACCAGGTCCTGGAGGGAGGACATGAGGATCTGGTGGTTCACTGTGTCAAAGGCAGCGGAAAGGTCTAGAAGGATAAGGACAGAGGAGAGAGAGGCTGCTCTAGCAGTGTGAAGCTGCTCAGAGACAGCAAGGAGGGCAGTCTCTGTTGAGTGGCCTGCCTTGAATCCAGACTGGTGGGGGTCTAGAAGGTTGTTGCTGTGGAGATAGGAGGAGACTTGGTTAAAGATAGCTCGCTCTAGAGTTTTGGAAAGGAAGGGGAGGAGAGAGACAGGTCTGTAGTTGTTGACTTCAGATGGGTCGAGAGTGGGTTTCTTCAGGAGAGGGTTGACTCTTGCCTCCTTCAGAGAGTTAGGGAAACAGCCGGTTGAGAGGGAGGTGTTAATAAGATGGGTGAGAAAGGGAAGAAGGTCCGGAGCAATGGACTGGAGAATGTGAGAAGGGATGGGGTCCAGGGGGCAGGTGGTTGGGGGGTCAGAGGTTACCAAGGTAAGAACTTGATTAGGAGACAGGGGGATAAAAGAGGAAAACGAGGGGGAAGAAGATGAAGTTACTGGAGGTGTAGTTATGGAAGATGGATTAGTAAATGAAGAGCGTATGTCGTCTATCTTTTTTGTAAAGTAGTCAACAAAGTGGCTTGGTAGAAGGGTGGAGGGGGGGGGGGGACCAGGGGGGTCAAGGAGGTTGGAAAAAATTGAGAAGAGCTTTTTAGGGTTGGAAAAAGAGGATTTGATTCTGGATTGATAGAACAGACTTTTGACTGCAGAGATGGACGCAGAGAAGGAGGAGAGAAGGAGGAGAGAAGAGATTGATAGACGAGCAGGTCGTCGGCGTGTTTGGATTTTCGCCATTTCCTTTCCGATGCTCGCATAGTGGCTCTCTCGGCGCGCACCGGTTCGGACAACCACGGAGCCGGAGAGGACTTGAGGACCTTTCGAGTCATAAGAGGACAGAGAGAATCAAGAGAGGAAGACAGAGTAGAGAGAAGAGTGTCACTGGCAAAGTTAGGCTGCATGAGTGAGAAGGAGTCAGTTGAAGGGAGTGCTGACAGAACAGATGAAGCCAGAGAGGAGGGAGAGAGGGTGAGAGGGTGAGAGGGGGCGGATGTTGCGACGGACAGGTACAGTGTCCGTTGTGGGAGGGTTGTCAGGTCCAAAGAGTGGGAGATGAAGAAGTGGTCAGAGACATGAAGTGGAGTTACAGTGAGGTTAGATGTAGAGCAGTTTCTGGTGAACATATAGTCAAGGTGGTGTCCAGCTTTGTGAGTAGGAGGGGAAGGACTGAGAGAGAGAGCAAAGGAAGACAGGAAGAGTAGCAGGTCACATGACTTCTCTGTCTGGATGTTAAAGTCACCCAGAAGGATGAGCGGGGGGGCATTTTCTGGGAAGTTTGATAGGAGGACGTCTAGTTCTTCCAAGAAGTCTCCCAAGGAACCAGGAGGACGGTAGAGAACAACAATGGTTAGATGAACCGGATGAGTAACCGTCACTGCATGAAATTCAAAAGACAGTGGGGTAAATGGAATCGGGTAGAGATCAAAACTCCATTTGGATGAGATGAGTAGACCTGTGCCACCACCCAGATCAGAGGGTCTGGGTGTGTGGCAGAAGGAGAGGAGAGAGCAGCAGGGGTTGATGTGTTGTCTGGTGTGATCCAGGTCTCAGTAAAAGCCAGGAAGTCCAGCGATTGCTTGATAGTGAAGCCAGAGATGAAGTCTGCCTTGCGGTTAGCTGACTGGCAGTTCCAGAGGCCCCCTGTGACGAGGCGCTGGGTCTGTTTGGAGCGGGTGGGATAAATAAGAGAGTAGGGATTTTGGTGCAGTCTATAATATCTACGAGTAGATGTGCACACAGGTATGGAAAGAAAACACATTATCACAGAGAAATGTTTATACTCAGCCGCCCTCAGCCACCACGGAAGACTCCCACGAAAGACTCCTAGGTCTTTATCCTCCAAGTCTTGACTCCCACGAAAGACTCCTAGGTCTTTATCCTCCGAGTCTTGACTCCCACGAAAGACTCCTAGGTCTTTATCCTCCGAGTCTTGACTCCCACGAAAGACTCCTAAGTCCCTGATGCTACAAGCCCCAACCTCGTTATACACCCGAGTTGGCGATAATTAGTTACAGCTGTGATGAGCCCGCCCACAGGTCGTTGAAGGAATTGCCCACTTGTCGATCGATACTGGTAAGAGTCGGCACTCAGGCAGGGGATACCTTTCCACCAGTGAAGTCTCAGTTTGCTAGAATGTGACATTCTTGCCAAACTGATTAAGGACAAAGATCTGTTTACCTCAAGGTAAAAAGTAGAATAGAGTTTAGTCCCTAGTAGATTTGGATTACAGAGCAAATACTTAAATCCTAGCTGGTTTGGTTGACTTTTAAGTCACTTGTAAAAAAGCAACAAATCGCAGCTCAAAATGTTCAGATTGGAAAGACAGTACAGACTAGCATTCTAGTATAACTAAATACAGCAGATACAGTAGTAATATATTAAAGAATATACTCAGCAAGATACAGGAAGTCCCAGAAGTCAGTGGACTCACAGCTCAGATGCATTGTTCAAATAGTACTTGTAGACCATCCAAACTTTTACAGTTGTAGCAACAGTCACACACAACCACTGAAAACTCTTTTTGTCAAAGCCCTCGGACCTGATTCGCCATTCACAGCTGTCACTGACAGGACCTGTGCTCTTAGATCTAGAGCTCCCAGCCCTGCCCCCACCTCTCATATTGGATAATGAAGGTGGTTTTGATGACCTCATGCCGCCCCTCCCTCCACCAGTGGACTACAACACAGATGCCTCTGAACAATACCTGGAGAAAGGTACTGTAACACTGACACACACGTGTTTATATATATATATATATATATATATATATATATATATATATATATATATATATATATATATACTAATATTGTAGGAAACAGATGTTGCAGGTATATAACCTGATGTGGTGCTAGTGTTGCACAGTATACCGATACTAGAAAGGTATTGCAATATCCTTCCATTAAAAATGGTATAATAACCCATTTTATTAGTACTGGTACTTGAAGTATGATAAATGTACAACTGTACCGATAAAATTCAATTCACAATCTTTTCTGAATTTGTCCAATCTGTAATACGGCAAACACATAATCCACCTTGTTTACCTTGTTTCTCAGTGATGTCTGTGAAAGACTATTTAAGGTCTTAAAGTCTGTTTAAAGGCGTCTGCAGATGTATAACTGCAGTTCTCTGTGTGTCCAGTGGAGGCGCTGTACAGTTACGAGGCCTCCAAACCCGACGACCTGTCGCTGTCAGAGGGCGACGTCATCGACCTGCTCCACCGCCATGCCGACGGCTGGTGTGAGGGGGTCCTCAACGGCAACAGGGGTTTCTTCCCTGGCAACTACGTCCAATCACATGGCAGCGCCGACACCCCGCCAGTGTAAACCTGAGTTCTACCTGATAATAAGTGTCATTTCCATCAAAACAAACCAAACTACAGTCGCAGCATGTTTTATAATAAGTGATTAATTCATAATTGATCTCTCCAACATATTGAGAATATATAGAATATGTACGAGTAAAGGAGTTGCTTACTTATACCAACGTGACTCTAGGCCACTTCATCTGGTTTCATGGTTATTTGATGGTTGAACTAGAGAAGATGGGACTCAGGTGGAACAAGACAAATCCATCTTCTAGAGAAAGACGTTTAAGCTCAGAAGTATAGTTTATAATATGAAGGAGGCTAGGCTCCAAAATGACCAATTGTACTACGAATTTCAATATAATTCAGTTTATTATATAAAGCCCAACATCACAAATCACAAACTCCCCTCAGAGGGCTTTACAGTCACAGTAGAGACACAGAACAAACAACATGAACTGTATCTGAAGTGTGTTTGTGAAAGAAAACCCTTTTAAAATGTCAAAACAAATGTTAACATACTAAAGTAAAAGTAGTATTACCACACTGTAAAATACTCTGTTATGAGTATTACTCCTGCAGTCAAAATGTTACTCAAGTAAAAGTACATCAACATAGTCTTAAATAACCAAAAGTAAAAGTGCTCATTATGCAGAATAATATATATTATGTCATTGTATTTTTGGGGGGAGTTTTTCTTGATCCGATGTGAGGTCAAAGGTCAGGGATGTCGTATGTGTACAGATTGTAAAACCCTCTGAGGGGAGGTTGTGATTTTGGGCTATACAAAATAAACTCAATTGAATTGTACTATATTTATTGATGCATTAATGTTCATATTCATATTAATTAATATTCACTTTATGTACTGCTGGTAGTTTAATCTATAATATTATATCTTCATTTATTATTACAATCTTTGAAGTAACTAAAACAGTCAGAGTAATCCTTGAATACCCTCAAATCCTGTTAATGACATTTATTATTATTTTGTGACATTTTATAAAGAAAACTAAAATTTAGATGCAGATTATTGAAATAAAACTAATAATTGTAGCAGCATTTATTTCAGTTAATTTATTAATTTTTTAGGTTAAAATATTACTGTTTCCGTTCTCGATTAATCAAATAAACGCTCGAGAAAATCTTAGAAAATGATACAAAATTGAAAGTGGTGTAAAATAGAATTTAAAAAGTGAAAAACCTCAAATCTTAAGGTCATAAATGAGTCCAACAATAAAGTCAGAACTAACTGTAATAAAAGGACTTCCCTTGATATTGGCTTTAAATGTATAATCTGACCGGAGCTCATGTGATCGGCTCATCTGTGAATCAGAGTGTTTGGGACCTGGCTGCCATGTTGAACACAAGCCCCGCCCACCACCACGTTCTCCTTTTACAGGAGAGAAACATGGACCGTCATGTGATCTTATTTCAGAATAAATATGTACACAGAGACAAATGTTGTTATGATCTTGTTTGAATTGTGCCATGAATTAAACACTCAATACTTTACTGTTACCGCTGCCCCCTGTAGGCCAACGACGCAAACTACAGACTGAAGGTTCAAACTGTTCAATAATCATCTGCTTATTTATAATCAATTCAGTCATAATCACTAGTTATTACAGTCAGTAAGGATCATTTAACATGTGCATTATGTTTCATGATTAATGTAACATCATTTTATCATTGTTGATCCGTTCATTGTTCAACTGCCTCCTGGTTGCCCACCTGAAAGGTTCCGCCAATCTGCTTTGCCCCAGGAACCGCTAAGTTTGAGGCTACAGGACGACTCAATATAGCTCATGATCCACAGCCGCTGGGGTGACAGGGCGACTGTGGATCAGTGGTGAGCAAGCTTGTCCTTCAATCTGAGGATCGGCGGTTCGATCCCCGGCTCCACTAGCCCATGTCCATGTGTCCTTTGTTGAGACACTTAACCCAAATGTCTCCCGTAGCTGTTCTACAGTGTGATAATGTTAGTTACTGCTGTTAAGCAGGTGGAACCTTAGCTCCTCCCATCAGTGTATGAATGTTAGTTACTGCTGATGGACAGGTGGAACCTTAGCTCCTCCCATCAGTGTATGAATGTTAGTTACTGCTGATGGACAGGTGGAACCTTAGCTCCTCCCATCAGTGTATGAATGTTAGTTACTGCTGATGGACAGGTGGAACCTTAGCTCCTCCCATCAGTGTATGAATGTTAGTTACTGCTGATGGACAGGTGGAGCCTTAGCTCCTCCCATCAGTGTATGAATGTTAGTTACTGCTGATGGACAGGTGGAACCTTAGCTCCTCCCATCAGTGTATGGATGTTGGTTACTGCTGTTAAGCAGGTGGAACCTTAGCTCCTCCCATCAGTGTATGGATGTTAGTTACTCCTGATGGACAGGTGGAACCGTAGCTCCTCCCATCAGTGTGTGAATGTTAGTTACTGCTGATGAACAGGTGGAACCTTAGCTCCTCCCATCAGTGTGTGAGTGTTGGTTACTGCTGATGGACAGGTGGAACCTTAGCTCCTCCCATCAGTGTATGAGTGTTAGTTACTACTGATGGACAGGTGGAACCTTAGCTCCTCCCATCAGTGTATGAGTGTTAGTTACTGCTGATGGACAGATTGAACCTTAGCTCCTCCCATCAGTGTATGAGTGTTAGTTACTCCTGATGGACAGGTGCAACCTTAGCTCCTCCCATCAGTGTATGAATGTTGGTTACTCCTGATGGACAGGTGGAACCTTAGCTCCTCCCATCAGTGTATGAATGTTGGTTACTGCTGATGGACAGGTGGAACCTTAGCTCCTCCCATCAGTGTATGAATGTTAGTTACTACTGATGGACAGGTGGAACCTTAGCTCCTCCCATCAGTGTATGAATGTTAGTTACTGCTGATGAGCAGGTGGAACCTTAGCTCCTCCCATCAGGATATGAATGGGTGAATGATGTCATGTAGTGTTAAAGCACTTTGAGTGGTCGGAGGACTAGAACAGATCTCTAAAGTACATGAAAGTGAGGACATGAAGCGTCATCATCAGTATGAATTATAACATCACGTCCTCTTGAGGGAACTTTGCCTGATGAGGTCATCAATATACACTGTGTATATTGCAAACAAACAAAGTACTTCAAAGATGAGAAAATATCTTTATTGTCAGTTATCAAAATGTTTTCAAGTAAAAAAACAGAAATAAATAGTTTGTTCATAAATAGAAACATAAATATAGATAAATAAATAGAACAACAGTAGAAACCAAACTGGTTCCTCACAGATGTCAGTGACAGAAGAGCATCTGTTTCGGAGTCGCTGTGGAGCGCCTCCTGCTGTTTGTAGAGCGCCTCCTGCTGTCTGTAGAGCGCCTCCTGCTGTCTGTAGAGCGCCTCCTGCTGTCTGTCGCCGAGTCCACAACGAAGCCCACCAGCAGGTCCAACTGGTCCAGGTGCAGTTTACTCTCCTTCCTGATCAGCTCCCAGGATGCAGGACTACCACCCTGTACACAGAAAACTACAGTTAGTACTACTATTTATACCACTATGGACACAGAAAACTACAGTTAGTACTACTATTTATACCACCCTGTACACAGAAAACTACAGTTAGTACTACTATTCACACCAACCTGTACTCGGAAAACTACAATTAGTACTACTATTTAAAACTACAGTTACTACTACTAGTAACACCACTCTGTACACAAAACTACAGTAAGTACTACTATGTATACCACCCTGTACACAGAAAACTACAGTTAGTACTATTATTTTACATAAACTTTCATTGCTATGCAGACGATACTGAATTATCTATGGATCAAACCAGAGGAGACCAACCAGCTCGCTAAAATTCAAGAATGTTTTAAAGACATAAAAACATGGATGACCTGCAACTTCCTGATGTTAAACTCAGACAAAACTGAAGTTATTTTACTGGCCCTGAACACCTCAGAGATCAATTATCTGGTGATGTGGTTTCTGTAGATGGCATTTCCCTGGCATCCAACACCACTGTAAAGAATCTCTAGTTATCTTTGACCGAGACTTGTCCTTTAACTCCACGTTAAGCAAATCTCAAGGACTGCATTTATTAATCTACGTAACATTTCAAAAATCAGGCACATCTTGTCTCAAAAAGATGCAGAAAAGCTGGTTCACGCGTTTGTTACTTCCAGACTAGATTACTGCAACTCCTTATTATCAGGCTGCTCTAATAAGTCTCTTAAATCCCTCCAGTTGATCCAGAATGCTGCAGCTCGTGGACTCACAAAAATAAGAAAAGAGATCACATGACTCCTGTATTAGCTGCTCTGCACTGGCTCCCTGTAAAATCAAGAATCACATTTCAAATTCTTCTCCTCACCTACAAAGCCTTGATTGGTGATGCACCATCATATCTTAAGGAGCTTGTAGTACCATATTGCCCCACTAGAGAGCTGCTCACTAAATGCGGGGCTACTTGTGGTTCCTAGAGTCCTAAAAAGTAGGATGGGAGCCAGAGCCTTCAGTTATCAAGCTCCTCTTTTATGGAACCAGCTTCCACTTTCAGTCCTGGAGGCAGACACAGTCACCTCATTCAAGAATAGACTTAAGACTTTCCTCTTTAATAGCCCTTATAGTTAGGGCTGAATCAGGTTTGCCCTGGTCAAGCCCCTTGATATGCTGCTATAGGCTTATAGGCTGCTGGGGGATGTTTTAGGATACACTGAGCACCTATCTCCTCTTCTCTCTCTCCTTATGGATGAATTTACATCTCTCCATTGCACCTTATTAACTCTGCTTCCTCCCCGGAGTCGTTGTGACTTCACGTCTCATAGGGTCCATTGGACCTGGCTGTGTCTGATGCCTCCTGCCTACTCCCTGCTGATGACCCCCCCCCCCCCCCCCCTCCTCTCTACCTCCTTCTGTTTCATGGATTGTGGAGGTCCATTCATACATTGTCATATTCATTTAAATGTGTTTATGTAACTCTACGTAAAACTACAGTTAGTACTACTATTTATACCACTCTGTGCACAAATAAATACACTTAGTACTACTACTTATATCATAACAAAGATATACAGTAAGTACTACTACTTATACCACACTGTACACAAAGATATGCAGTCAGTACTACTACTTATACAGCAACAATACTTGTACTTACAGTGCGGTACAGAGTACTCTTCACCAGTCTCCGGTAGTATCTTCTCAGTCGGCTGTCTTTTCGGCTTTGAGTCGACACCTGAACAAAAAAAAAGTGTTTTGACTGGTAAAACATGGAGTAATATCTGTTAACGTGTCAGTTTTCAAAGCTGAACAGTCAGAAGTACCAGCAGTGAAAACAGTTGAAGTGTGAGCAGTGACTGGTCTTATAACAGTTGAATTGTCAGCAGTGACTGGTCTTATAACAGTTGAAGTGTCAGCAGTGACTGGTCTTATAACAGTTGAAGTGTCAGCAGTGACTGGTCTTATAACAGTTGAAGTGTCAGCAGTGACTGGTCTTATAACAGTTGAAGTGTCAGCAGTGACTGGTCTTATAACAGTTGAAGTGTCAGCAGTGACTGGTCTTATAACAGTTGAAGTGTCAACAGTGACTGGTCTTATAACAGTTGAAGTGTCAGCAGTGACTGGTCTTATAACAGTTGAAGTGTCAGCAGTGACTGGTCTTATAACAGTTGAAGTGTCAGCAGTGACTGGACTTATAACAGTTGAAGTGTCAGCAGTGACTGGTCTTATAACAGTTGAAGTGTCAGCAGTGACTGGTCTTATAACAGTTGAAGTGTCAGCAGTGACTGGTCTTATAACAGTTGAAGTGTCAGCAGTGACTGGTCTTATAACAGTTGAAGTGTCAACAGTGACTGGTCTTATAACAGTTGATGTCAACAGTGACTGGTCTTATAACAGTTGAAGTGTCAGCAGTGACTGGTCTTATCACAGTTGAAGTGTCAGCAGTGACTGGTCTTATAACAGTTGAAGTGTCAGCAGTGACTGGTCTTATAACAGTTGATGTCAGCAGTGACTGGCCTGAGGCCAGTTGAAGTGTCAGCAGTGACTGGTCTTATAACAGTTGATGTTAACAGTGACTGGCCTGAGGCCAGTTGAAGTGTCAGCAGTGACTGGTCTTATAACAGTTGATGTCAACAGTGACTGGTCTTATAACAGTTGAAGTGTCAACAGTGACTGGTCTTATAACAGTTGAAGTGTCAGCAGTGACTGGTCTTATAACAGTTGAAGTGTCAGCAGTGACTGGTCTTATAACAGTTGAAGTGTCAACAGTGACTGGTCTTATAACAGTTGAAGTGTCAACAGTGACTGGTCTTATAACAGTTGAAGTGTCAGCAGTGACTGGTCTTATAACAGTTGATGTCAGCAGTGACTGGTCTTATAACAGTTGAAGTGTCAACAGTGACTGGTCTTATAACAGTTGAAGTGTCAGCAGTGACTGGTCTTATAACAGTTGAAGTGTCAACAGTGACTGGTCTTATAACAGTTGAAGTGTCAGCAGTGACTGGTCTTATAACAGTTGAAGTGTCAACAGTGACTGGTCTTATAACAGTTGAAGTGTCAGCAGTGACTGGTCTTATAACAGTTGAAGTGTCAGCAGTGACTGGTCTTATAACAGTTGAAGTGTCAACAGTGACTGGTCTTATAACAGTTGAAGTGTCAACAGTGACTGGTCTTATAACAGTTGAAGTGTCAGCAGTGACTGGTCTTATAACAGTTGAAGTGTCAACAGTGACTGGTCTTATAACAGTTGAAGTGTCAACAGTGACTGGTCTTATAACAGTTGATGTCAACAGTGACTGGCCTGAGGCCAGTTGAAGTGTCAGCAGTGACTGGTCTTATAACAGTTGATGTCAACAGTGACTGGTCTTATAACAGTTGAAGTGTCAACAGTGACTGGTCTTATAACAGTTGAAGTGTCAGCAGTGACTGGTCTTATAACAGTTGAAGTGTCAGCAGTGACTGGTCTTATAACAGTTGAAGTGTCAGCAGTGACTGGTCTTATAACAGTTGAAGTGTCAGCAGTGACTGGTCTTATAACAGTTGAAGTGTCAGCAGTGACTGGTCTTATAACAGTTGATGTCAACAGTGACTGGCCTGAGGCCAGTTGAAGTGTCAGCAGTGACTGGTCTTATAACAGTTGAAGTGTCAGCAGTGACTGGTCTTATAACAGTTGAAGTGTCAGCAGTGACTGGTCTTATAACAGTTGATGTCAACAGTGACTGGTCTTATAACAGTTGAAGTGTCAACAGTGACTGGTCTTATAACAGTTGAAGTGTCAGCAGTGACTGGTCTTATAACAGTTGAAGTGTCAGCAGTGACTGGTCTTATAACAGTTGATGTCAACAGTGACTGGTCTTATAACAGTTGAAGTGTCAGCAGTGACTGGTCTTATAACAGTTGAAGTGTCAACAGTGACTGGTCTTATAACAGTTGATGTCAACAGTGACTGGTCTTATAACAGTTGAAGTGTGAGCAGTGACTGGTCTTATAACAGTTGAAGTGTCAGCAGTGACTGGTCTTATAACAGTTGATGTCAGCAGTGACTGGTCTTATAACAGTTGAAGTGTCAACAGTGACTGGTCTTATAACAGTTGAAGTGTCAGCAGTGACTGGTCTTATAACAGTTGAAGTGTCAGCAGTGACTGGTCTTATAACAGTTGATGTCAGCAGTGACTGGTCTTATAACAGTTGAAGTGTCAGCAGTGACTGGTCTTATAACAGTTGAAGTGTCAACAGTGACTGGTCTTATAACAGTTGAAGTGTCAACAGTGACTGGTCTTATAACAGTTGATGTCAGCAGTGACTGGTCTTATAACAGTTGAAGTGTCAACAGTGACTGGTCTTATAACAGTTGAAGTGTCAGCAGTGACTGGTCTTATAACAGTTGAAGTGTCAACAGTGACTGGTCTTATAACAGTTGAAGTGTCAACAGTGACTGGTCTTATAACAGTTGAAGTGTCAACAGTGACTGGTCTTATAACAGTTGAAGTGTCAACAGTGACTGGTCTTATAACAGTTGATGTCAGCAGTGACTGGTCTTATAACAGTTGATGTCAGCAGTGACTGGTCTCATAACAGTTGAAGTGTCAACAGTGACTGGTCTTATAACAGTTGAAGTGTCAACAGTGACTGGTCTTATAACAGTTGAAGTGTCAACAGTGACTGGTCTTATAACAGTTGATGTCAGCAGTGACTGGTCTTATAACAGTTGAAGTGTCAGCAGTGACTGGTCTTATGACAGTTGATGTCAACAGTGACTGGTCTTATAACAGTTGAAGTGTCAACAGTGACTGGTCTTATAACAGTTGAAGTGTCAGCAGTGACTGGTCTTATAACAGTTGAAGTGTCAGCAGTGACTGGTCTTATAACAGTTGATGTCAGCAGTGACTGGTCTTATAACAGTTGATGTCAGCAGTGACTGGTCTTATAACAGTTGATGTCAGCAGTGACTGGTCTCATAACAGTTGAAGTGTCAACAGTGACTGGTCTTATAACAGTTGAAGTGTCAACAGTGACTGGTCTTATAACAGTTGAAGTGTCAACAGTGACTGGTCTTATAACAGTTGATGTCAGCAGTGACTGGTCTTATAACAGTTGAAGTGTCAGCAGTGACTGGTCTTATAACAGTTGATGTCAACAGTGACTGGTCTTATAACAGTTGAAGTGTCAACAGTGACTGGTCTTATAACAGTTGAAGTGTCAGCAGTGACTGGTCTTATAACAGTTGAAGTGTCAGCAGTGACTGGTCTTATAACAGTTGATGTCAGCAGTGACTGGTCTTATAACAGTTGATGTCAACAGTGACTGGTCTTATAACAGTTGATGTCAACAGTGACTGGTCTTATAACAGTTGAAGTGTCAACAGTGACTGGTCTTATAACAGTTGAAGTGTCAGCAGTGACTGGTCTTATAACAGTTGAAGTGTCAGCAGTGACTGGTCTTATAACAGTTGATGTCAGCAGTGACTGGTCTTATAACAGTTGATGTCAACAGTGACTGGTCTTATAACAGTTGAAGTGTCAACAGTGACTGGTCTTATAACAGTTGATGTCAACAGTGACTGGTCTTATAACAGTTGAAGTGTCAACAGTGACTGGTCTTATAACAGTTGATGTCAACAGTGACTGGTCTTATAACAGTTGATGTCAGCAGTGACTGGTCTTATAACAGTTGAAGTGTCAGCAGTGACTGGTCTTATAACAGTTGATGTCAACAGTGACTGGTCTTATAACAGTTGAAGTGTCAACAGTGACTGGTCTTATAACAGTTGATGTCAACAGTGACTGGTCTTATAACAGTTGATGTCAGCAGTGACTGGTCTTATAACAGTTGAAGTGTCAGCAGTGACTGGTCTTATAACAGTTGATGTCAACAGTGACTGGTCTTATAACAGTTGAAGTGTCAACAGTGACTGGTCTTATAACAGTTGATGTCAACAGTGACTGGTCTTATAACAGTTGAAGTGTCAACAGTGACTGGTCTTATAACAGTTGATGTCAACAGTGACTGGTCTTATAACAGTTGAAGTGTCAACAGTGACTGGTCTTATAACAGTTGATGTCAACAGTGACTGGTCTTATAACAGTTGAAGTGTCAACAGTGACTGGTCTTATAACAGTTGATGTCAGCAGTGACTGGTCTTATAACAGTTGAAGTGTCAGCAGTGACTGGTCTTATAACAGTTGAAGTGTCAACAGTGACTGGTCTTATAACAGTTGAAGTGTCAGCAGTGACTGGTCTTATAACAGTTGAAGTGTCAACAGTGACTGGTCTTATAACAGTTGAAGTGTCAGCAGTGACTGGTCTTATAACAGTTGAAGTGTCAACAGTGACTGGTCTTATAACAGTTGAAGTGTCAACAGTGACTGGTCTTATAACAGTTGATGTCAACAGTGACTGGTCTTATAACAGTTGAAGTGTCAACAGTGACTGGTCTTATAACAGTTGAAGTGTCAACAGTGACTGGTCTTATAACAGTTGATGTCAACAGTGACTGGCCTGAGGCCAGTTGAAGTGTCAACAGTGACTGGTCTTATAACAGTTGAAGTGTCAACAGTGACTGGTCTTATAACAGTTGAAGTGTCAGCAGTGACTGGTCTTATAACAGTTGAAGTGTCAACAGTGACTGGTCGTATAACAGTTGAAGTGTCAGCAGTGACTGGTCTTATAACAGTTGAAGTGTCAACAGTGACTGGTCTTATAACAGTTGAAGTGTCAACAGTGACTGGTCTTATAACAGTTGAAGTGTCAGCAGTGACTGGTCTTATAACAGTTGAAGTGTCAACAGTGACTGGTCTTATAACAGTTGAAGTGTCAGCAGTGACTGGTCTTATAACAGTTGAAGTGTCAACAGTGACTGGTCTTATAACAGTTGAAGTGTCAACAGTGACTGGTCTTATAACAGTTGATGTCAACAGTGACTGGTCTTATAACAGTTGAAGTGTCAACAGTGACTGGTCTTATAACAGTTGAAGTGTCAACAGTGACTGGTCTTATAACAGTTGATGTCAACAGTGACTGGTCTTATAACAGTTGAATTGTCAACAGTGACTGGTCTTATAACAGTTGAAGTGTCAACAGTGACTGGTCTTATAACAGTTGAATTGTCAGCAGTGACTGGTCTTATAACAGTTGAAGTGTCAGCAGTGACTGGTCTTATAACAGTTGAAGTGTCAGCAGTGACTGGTCTTATAACAGTTGAAGTGTCAGCAGTGACTGGTCTTATAACAGTTGAAGTGTCAGCAGTGACTGGTCTTATAACAGTTGAAGTGTCAACAGTGACTGGTCTTATAACAGTTGATGTCAGCAGTGACTGGTCTTATAACAGTTGATGTCAACAGTGACTGGTCTTATAACAGTTGAAGTGTCAGCAGTGACTGGTCTTATAACAGTTGATGTCAACAGTGACTGGTCTTATAACAGTTGATGTCAACAGTGACTGGTCTTATAACAGTTGAAGTGTCAGCAGTGACTGGTCTTATAACAGTTGAAGTGTCAACAGTGACTGGTCTTATAACAGTTGAAGTGTCAGCAGTGACTGGTCTTATAACAGTTGAAGTGTCAACAGTGACTGGTCTTATAACAGTTGAAGTGTCAGCAGTGACTGGTCTTATAACAGTTGAAGTGTCAGCAGTGACTGGTCTTATAACAGTTGAAGTGTCAGCAGTGACTGGTCTTATAACAGTTGAAGTGTCAGCAGTGACTGGTCTTATAACAGTTGAAGTGTCAACAGTGACTGGTCTTATAACAGTTGATGTCAGCAGTGACTGGTCTTATAACAGTTGATGTCAACAGTGACTGGTCTTATAACAGTTGAAGTGTCAGCAGTGACTGGTCTTATAACAGTTGATGTCAACAGTGACTGGTCTTATAACAGTTGATGTCAACAGTGACTGGTCTTATAACAGTTGAAGTGTCAACAGTGACTGGTCTTATAACAGTTGAAGTGTCAACAGTGACTGGTCTTATAACAGTTGAAGTGTCAGCAGTGACTGGTCTTATAACAGTTGAAGTGTCAACAGTGACTGGTCTTATAACAGTTGAAGTGTCAGCAGTGACTGGTCTTATAACAGTTGAAGTGTCAACAGTGACTGGTCTTATAACAGTTGAAGTGTCAGCAGTGACTGGTCTTATAACAGTTGATGTCAACAGTGACTGGTCTTATAACAGTTGAAGTGTCAACAGTGACTGGTCTTATAACAGTTGAAGTGTCAGCAGTGACTGGTCTTATAACAGTTGAAGTGTCAACAGTGACTGGTCTTATAACAGTTGAAGTGTCAGCAGTGACTGGTCTTATAACAGTTGATGTCAACAGTGACTGGTCTTATAACAGTTGATGTCAACAGTGACTGGTCTTATAACAGTTGAAGTGTCAACAGTGACTGGTCTTATAACAGTTGAAGTGTCAACAGTGACTGGTCTTATAACAGTTGAAGTGTCAGCAGTGACTGGTCTTATAACAGTTGAAGTGTCAACAGTGACTGGTCTTATAACAGTTGAAGTGTCAGCAGTGACTGGTCTTATAACAGTTGATGTCAACAGTGACTGGTCTTATAACAGTTGAAGTGTCAACCTCAAAGGGACAAAGTGTCTCAGCAAGTGAATGCCCTGAAAGTACTTTAAGTATCCGTTGAAGTGAAGAAAAAGCGATTGAAAGGAGTTGAAGTGTCTAACTACTTACGCAGCTCTTAAGGACGTCCGTCTGTCTGTCGATGGTCATCAGGAAGCGTTCGGTCTCGTCTGTGTCCCAGGTAGCAGAGGAGCGGTTCTCGTGGCGATAGAGACCAGCGATCAGCTCCAGACTGTCTCTGGCGAAAGCCAACTGGGACTCCATCTAGTGGAACAGAGTAGTATAGCTCTCTGATTGGCTGACAGAGCTGATAAAGGTTTATATGTTCGTGTGTAACTTGTCTTACAAAGTGTCGGCATGAACATAATAATAATGATTGCAATGATCTGAAGGAAGTGGAAGTGTGGTCACTTCTGAACATCTGATTATATCATCTGAAACACGGAAAGAAGTTGAAGTGTCGTTTTAAATGAAATGTAGATTGATGATTGATTGATTGATGATTACCTCATCGCTCTTTATGCATTGGTAGAGTCTGTATGGAAAAGACACTGGACTCTCCTCATCAGTCAGCTGACCGCCCTGAAACACACAGACACAATAACAGATTACACTTTATTCCCTTATTTCCTTGCTATTGTCATTGTTAAAATAATACATTGTATATTTAAATACTTAATAATAATGATTTGAATAATAATTCATTTGAATACACAAGTTAAGATCAAATCTGTTTGAATGGTTTCTACATATAAGTAAAAATATATTGTCTCTCCTTTGATATACTCATGATATATAATTTAACATATAAAGAACATAAATTATGTGGTTTTAATACTTGTCCGTATATGTACACATATATAGTTAAGTTGTATTATATAAATATATGTACACATATATAGTTAAGTTGTATTATATAAATATATGTATACATATATAGTTAAGTTGTATTATATAAATATATGTATACATATATAGTTAAGTTGTATTATATAAATATATGTACACATATATAGTTAAGTTGTATTATATAAATATATGTATACATATATAGTTAAGTTGTATTATATAAATATATGTACACATATATAGTTAAGTTGTATTATATAAATATATGTATACATATATAGTTAAGTTGTATTATATAAATATATGTATACATATATAGTTAAGTTGTATTATATAAATATATGTATACATATATAGTTAAGTTGTATTGTATAAATATATGTATACATATATAGTTAAGTTGTATTATATAAATATATGTATACATATATAGTTAAGTTGTATTATATAAATATATGTATACATATATAGTTAAGTTGTATTATATAAATATATGTATACATATATAGTTAAGTTGTATTATATAAATATATGTATACATATATAGTTAAGTTGTATTGTATAAATATATGTATACATATATAGTTAAGTTGTATTATATAAATATATGTATACATATATAGTTAAGTTGTATTATATAAATATATGTATACATATATAGTTAAGTTGTATTATATAAATGTATGTATACATATATAGTTAAGTTGTATTATATAAATATATGTATACATATATAGTTAAGTTGTATTATATAAATGTATGTATACATATATAGTTAAGTTGTATTATATAAATATATGTACACAAATAGTCCCGACATGTATGTTGCTTTATAATGTTAAAGCTGTCGAGTTTAGATGTTACCAGTCAACGGCATCTCTAAAGGCCCAGTTCTGGACTACTGGACCACTGCACCACTAGACCACTTGACCACTAGACCACTAGACTACTGCACCACTAGACCACTTGACCACTAGACCACTAGACTACTGGACCACTGCACCACTAGACCACTTGACCACTAGACCACTAGACTACTGGACCACTGCACCACTAGACCACTTGACCACTAGACCACTAGACTACTGGACCACTGCACCACTAGACCACTTGACCACTAGACCACTAGACTACTAGACTACTGCATCACTAGACCACTTGACCACTAGACCACTGCACCACTAGACCACTTGACCACTAGACCACTAGACTACTAGACTACTGCATCACTAGACCACTTGACCACGAGACTACTAGACCACTTGACCACTAGACTACTAGACTACTGGACCACTGCATCACTAGACCACTTGACCACTAGACTACTGGACCACTGCACCACTAGACTACTGGACCACTTGGCCACTAGACTACTGGACCACTTTACCATTAGACTATTGGACCACTGCACCACTAGACTACTGGACCACTAGACAACTGGACCACTTTACCACTGGACCACTGCACCACTAGACCACTTGACCACTAGACTACTGGACCATTTTACCTCTAGACTATTGGACCACTGCACCACTAGACTACTGGACCACTGCACCACTAGACTACTGGACCACTGCACCACTAGACTACTGGACCACTTGGCCACTAGACTACTGGACCACTTTACCATTAGACTACTGGACCACTGCACCACTAGACTACTGGACCACTAGACTACTGGACCACTTTACCACTGCACCACTAGACCACTTGACCACTAGACTACTGCACCACTTGACCACTTTACCACTAGACTACTGGACCACTGCACCACTTGACCACTAGACTACTGGACCACTTGACTACTGGACCACTGCACCACTGTACCACTAGATCACTTGACCACTAGACTACTGGACCACTTGACCACTAGACTACTGGACCACTGCACACTAGACCACGACACTACCTAACCACTGGACCACTGGACTAACACCTGATTATGTCTATGTACTCACCATGTGTTGGATGAGAGTCAGAGAGGTGTTGCTCAGGTGACCGTAGTTTCTGAGCCAATCACAGCCGAGGCTGGGGGTCACGGCGCTGCAGAGGAGGAAGACAAGCAGGCTGGTCCAGCTGATCATGATGAAGGTGACGAAAGTGATGAAGATGGCGGCTGCAGGTTGAGTGTGTTTGTGTCTCCAACATGCTGCTGATCTGAGTCTTTTATTCCAGACAGGAAAAAGAAAATTGAGATGGAAACAGAATGGGACTTTTTGTCTTTCACTTTCTACACACCCAAAAATACTGTGTGTATACACAATATAATCACAATATATATATATATATATATATATATATATATATATATATATATATATATATATATATATATACATTCTGATTTAATTCATTTATGTTCAATGGGGATATATATATATATATATAGTTAAAATACTAAATTGTTCAAACTGTTCAAAGATATTTAGTAAAACATCAGAAAATGAATGAAAAACAGATTATAAATGTATAGGTTATTATATTATAAATTATGTTTAATATTATATAAAATACTTTGAAGATGAATTATAAAACCAGTTGGGTTATTTTTATTAACTGTGTACTTGTTCTCATCTGCTTCCGGTTTCTCTTGAGTTTTCTGACGATTTGATTGACAGCCGACGTCAGCCTCGTTTTCTCTTTCGGTTTTCACTTTCTGGTCGTCAAGGAAACTGTCGCTGCTGATGCAACGTGGTGACGTCATGAACGAGTGTGATTCACAGGATGTGACTGAAGATCAATCAATCAAACACTGATACAGATCTCATCGATTGATTATTAATAACCCTGTTTTTGTTATTGTTATTACTGTAGCCGAGAGTTATACTTTATAATAGTAATGAAATGATAACACGGAGACGGAATCTCTTTATTTAGGTTTTATTTATTGCTCTACACACTCTTTCCGTTGTATCCTTCACAATAAAGCAGTCACAGACACTGGACCCTGTTTTCTATAGGAGCTTCCCTTCACAATAAAAGCCCCAGACATGCTTCCTGTAACTCACAGCTCTCAGTATAAAGTCTGAATCATGAAAAACGAACTCATCTGATTTTTAATGAAAAATGAATAAAACTATGTTAAATATACTTCCCTCTGCCTTGTCATTGGTCACTGTAACAGGCCCGCCCCGGAAGTGTTTGTTGAAGAAGAAGAAGAAGAAGAAGAAGAAGAAGAAGAAGAAGAAGAAGAAGAAGAAGAAGAAGAAGAAGAAGAAGAAGAAGAAGAAGAAGAAGAAGAAGAAGAAAATAAGTCGGAGACCGTTTACCGGCTACCGGCGGGGCTTCATCGGGAACACGTGCTCCCTGAAGCCGGACTCCGGTCAGAAAACCGCTGAAGGAGCGGAACATCCAGGTTAGTCCACAACCCGCACAGGTCCAGATCTTCTGTTGTGGACTCGGTGCGTCTCCGTGGACGAGGATCAGCTGTTAAGTCACAAGTCTGGTTTCAGGTTCTTTTTGTCCTGCAGGTCTGATGGAGGTCGACATCCTGGAGTTCAAAGTCCCCGTAGAGAACCACAAGACCCTGTTTGTGTGGGACATCCAACCGGATCACACGGAGGCCCAGGTCTACGTGAGTCCACATGGGGGTCAGGTCTGTGTGTGAGTCCACATGGGGGTCAGGTCTGTGTGTGAGCCCACATGGGGGTCAGGTCTGTGTGTCAGTCCACATGGGGGTCAGGTCTGTGTGTGAGTCCACATGGGGGTCAGGTCTGTGTGTGAGCCCACATGGGGGTCAGGTCTGTGTGTGAGTCCGCATGGGGGTCAGGTCTGTGTGTCAGTCCACATGGGGGTCAGGTCTGTGTGTGAGCCCACATGGGGGTCAGGTCTGTGTGTGAGCCCACATGGGGGTCAGGTCTGTGTGTCAGTCCACATGGGGGTCAGGTCTGTGTGTCAGCCCACATGGGGGTCAGGTCTGTGTGTGAGCCCACATGGGGGTCAGGTCTGTGTGTCAGTCCACATGGGGGTCAGGTCTGTGTGTCAGCCCACATGGGGGTCAGGTCTGTGTGTGAGCCCACATGGGGGTCAGGTCTGTGTGTCAGTCCACATGGGGGTCAGGTCTGTGTGTCAGCCCACATGGGGGTCAGGTCTGTGTGTGAGCCCACATGGGGGTCAGGTCTGTGTGTCAGCCCACATGGGGGTCAGGTCTGTGTGTGAGTCCACATGGGGGTTAGGTCTGTGTGTGAGTCCACATGGGGGTCAGGTCTGTGTGTGAGCCCACATGGGGGTCAGGTCTGTGTGTGAGTCCGCATGGGGGTCAGGTCTGTGTGTCAGTCCACATGGGGGTCAGGTCTGTGTGTGAGCCCACATGGGGGTCAGGTCTGTGTGTCAGTCCGCATGGGGGTCAGGTCTGTGTGACAGTCCGCATGGGGGTCAGGTCTGTGTGTCAGTCCGCATGGGGGTCAGGTCTGTGTGTCAGTCCACATGGGGGTCAGGTCTGTGTGTGAGCCCACATGGGGGTCAGGTCTGTGTGTGAGCCCACATGGGGGTCAGGTCTGTGTGTCAGTCCGCATGGGGGTCAGGTCTGTGTGTGAGTCCGCATGGGGGTCAGGTCTGTGTGTCAGTCCGCATGGGGGTCAGGTCTGTGTGTCAGTCCACATGGGGGTCAGGTCTGTGTGTGAGCCCACATGGGGGTCAGGTCTGTGTGTCAGTCCGCATGGGGGTCAGGTCTGTGTGACAGTCCGCATGGGGGTCAGGTCTGTGTGTCAGTCCACATGGGGGTCAGGTCTGTGTGTCAGTCCGCATGGGGGTCAGGTCTGCATGGGGGTCAGGTCTGTGTGTCAGCCCGCATGGGGGTCAGGTCTGTGTGTCAGTCCGCATGGGGGTCAGGTCTGTGTGACAGTCCGCATGGGGGTCAGGTCTGTGTGTCAGTCCACATGGGGGTCAGGTCTGTGTGTGAGTCCACATGGGGGTCAGGTCTGTGTGTGAGCCCACATGGGGGTCAGGTCTGTGTGACAGTTCGCATGGGGGTCAGGTCTGTGTGTCAGCCCACATGGGGGTCAGGTCTGTGTGAGAGTCCACATGGGGGTCAGGTCTGTGTGTGAGCCCACATGGGGGTCAGGTCTGTGTGTCAGCCCACATGGGGGTCAGGTCTGCATGGGGGTCAGGTCTGTGTGTCAGCCCGCATGGGGGTCAGGTCTGTGTGTCAGTCCGCATGGGGGTCAGGTCTGTGTTACAGTCCACATGGGGGTCAGTCCGCATGGGGGTCAGATCTGTGTGACAGTCCACATGGATCCAGGTCTGTGTGACAGTCCACATGGGTCCAGGTCTGTGTGACTGTCCACGTGGGTCCAGGTCTGTGTGACTGTCCACGTGGGTCCAGGTCTGTGTGACTGTCCACGTGGGTCCAGGTCTGTGTGACAGTCCACATGGGTCCAGGTCTGTGTGACTGTCCACGTGGGTCCAGGTCTGTGTGACAGTCCACATGGGTCCAGGTCTGTGTGACAGTCCACGTGGGTCCAGGTCTGAATTGTCTCGTCCCTCAGGCTGGACTGCTGGACGTGTTCTCGTCCTTCGGGCCGCTCCACCTGCTGAAGGTGTGTCCTAACTCCGCCCTCCACCCTCCGGGGTTCTACGCCCTCATCAGGTTCTACTCGGCCTCTCAGGCCTCAGAGGCTCAGCGCCACACTGACGGACGCCCGCTGATCCAGAACCTTCCACTCAAGGTGCGTCGTGGTCTTCTTCTGTATGAGCCGCAAGGTTTACATAATACAAGCTGAGCAGTGAAGCAGGAAGTGATGTCACATGGTTACCGGACAGAAGGTGGAACTGTGGTTCAACATGAGGCTCAAAACCTGTGTGTGTGTGTGTGTGTGTGTGTGTGTGTGTGTGTGTGTGTGTGTGTGTGTGTGTGTGTGTGTGTGTGTGTGTGTGTGTGTGTGTGTGTGTGTGTGCGTGCGTGCTCGTTCTCAGGTAAGGCTGAGCTCCAAACACACTCACTACCTGTCTGACAATGGCAGACCTCTGAGCCACGCCCACTGCCTGGAACTGGCCAATCACTACTTGGGATTCAACGGCTGGACCTTTGACATCATCACAGTGAGAAGCGAGGGACTTCCTGGGTTTACATCTTCACGTTAACATTCAGGTGAGTCAGTGTGACTTCCTGTCTCACGTCCTCAGCTGAAGGAGCTCCCCAACTTCGAGGAGGAGACGCAGCAGGAGGAAGAAAGCAGATGGAGGAGACTGAAGTTTGGCTGTATGCTGCAGCTCTCCTTCCCTCATCACGGCCTGACGACCAGAGGAGCAGCAATGGTGGAGGACGGCTTCACCTGCACAGGTAGGACGGAGAGAGGTGAGGACGGCTTCACCCGGAGAGGTGAGGACGGAGAGAGGTAGGACGGCTTCACCCGGAGAGGTGAGGACGGAGAGAGGTAGGACGGCTTCACCTGGAGAGGTGAGGACGGAGAGAGGTGAGGACGGCTTCACCTGGAGAGGTGAGGACGGAGAGAGGTGAGGACGGCTTCACCCCGAGAGGTGAGGACGGCTTCACCCGGAGAGGTGAGGACGGAGAGAGGTGAGGACGGCTTCACCTGGAGAGAGGTGAGTCCGTCTGTCGTGAAGACGATGGACCAGAACCCCGTCTCCAGGAAGTTAAAGACATTGTCCTTGTGGTCTCTGCAGGTCCAGATGTTCTGCTCCAGAACCGTAGAAAACTCCAGAAGAGGGTCAGAGAGAAAGCTCTGGTCCAGGCCTTCTCCTCAGTACTGCTCATACTACTAGGTAAAAGTACTAGTACTCATACTGTGGGTGTGTACATGTACACAGATCTCAGACCTGTGTCTCTGGGTCTCCAGGTGACGGTAGAGTGATGGTGGAGCTCAAGCAGACCTCAGATCAGTTCCTACCTGAGCCCACAGGAGTCCTTCAGGTAACCTATGAAATATGATTTTACAGATTACTAATCTGGACATTGATGCTTTCTGCTACATTGTTGAATATATTTGTAGCCCTTTGATGACACTAACAAAGTAAATTCAGTACGTAGTAACAACATGCCTTTGTGTTCTTATGTCAACATATCAATAAGTATAACGCTTTCATGTCAGCCCTGGTCTTTGTCTCTCAGGTGAATGAGGTTTCCTGGAGGGAGGTTGCTGCTTATGAAGATGGTGATGATGAAGAGGAGGCTCCTGATGAGTGGGATCTGACGGTCTCATAGAGATCTCTGGGGGCAACACTGGTGCATTATGGGATTCACACGGCAGCTCGATTCCAGTCATAAAAGTATAAATAATCATATTTAATAATACTAATAAATGTGATACGTTAACACCTTCCTCGTGTCGTCGATGTCATTCAGTCACCAGCTGGTCTTCATCAGGAGGTAGTAATACAACAGAAAACTACCTCAAATACTTTAATATCATCAGGAGGTAGTAATACAACAGAAAACTACCTCAAATACTTTAATATCATCAGGAGGTAGTAATACAACAGATAAGTGTGTGTGTACACGTGTGTGTATGTACACGTGTGTGTGTGTGTGTGTGTGTGTGTACACGTGTGTACACGTGTGTGTGTGTGTGTACACGTGTGTGTGTGTACACGTGTGTGTGTGTACATGTGTGTGTGTGTGTACATGTGTGTGTGTACAGTGGGACAGAACTAAACCCTCATGGAGTCAGTGGGTGGAGATTGGGCCTTTAGGTTTCTAAAATTCAAAGCAAAGGATCCGTCAGCACCACGAGCACCACGAGGCGGCCCTGAAGGCCCTTTAACTGTGTGTGTGTGTTCATGTCCTTCTGATCACTTCACCAAATCAATCTGCAGATTGATCGATTGGTTTCCAGTCAATATCAAACCTGTTGATCAGTGATGATCAATGAAATTCAATTCAATTCAGTTTATTTGGTATAGCCCAATATTACAAATTTGCCTCAGAGGGAAACACTTTACTGACTCCAGGTCTGCTTCATATATATATATATATATATATATATATATATATATATATATATATATATATATATATATATATATATATATATATATTTATGGACAGGAGGTTTTATTGTGTAATGTTTGATTGACCAGCTGATTTCTGACATCTAGTAAACCTTTTAATGACTGAATAAAACAGTGTCTGTCTCTTTAAGAGGGAGGCGCCAAAGAGAAGTTACAGACCCAGCTTTATCTCAGGTTTAACCTGAGATAAAGTGTTCACTAAACCTGGTTTCTGGAATAGGACTCTGGTGAACTGGTCCTGACCCGACCACATGGTGTATTCCTGGATCAGGATTCACTTGACTGTATCTGATCTTAATGCAGCACTACATGTTCCATAAAAACATTAAAAACCTTTTGTTGTGAAATATATTCATCAGAATTAACTGTCAGCTGGAAAAGTTGTATCTCAAGAGACTTTAAAGTCCAGCAGGTTTTACATGGCAGTGTGTTGGTCTGGTTTGGTCCGGTTCAGGTTGTGCTGATCCGGTTTTGTCCGGTTCAGGTTGTGTTGTTCTGGTTTGGTCCAATTTGAGATGTGTTGGTCCGGTTCGGGGGTGTTGGTTTGGTCCGAGTCAGGGTTGTGTCTGGTCCGGTTCAGGTTGTTTAGGTCCGGTTTGGTCAATTTCGAATTGTTGTGGTAGTCCGGTTCGGGGTATGCTAGTCTGGTTTTGTCAGGTTTGGTGTGTCTTAGTCTGGTTCAGGTTGTGTTGGTCCAGTTTGGTCAGGTTTTGTGTGTGTTAGTCTGGTTTGGTCCAATCCAGGTTTTGTTGGTCGGGTTTGGTCCGGTTCAGGTTGTGTTGGTCCTGTTTGGGGTGTGTTAGTCTGATTTGGTCTGGTTCAGAGTGTGTTGGTTCGGTTTGGTCCGGTTCAGGCTGTGTTGGTCTGGATTGGTCCGATTCAGGGTGTGTTGGTCCGGGTTGTGTGCTTCTCAGTCCAGGAGGTGACCCATTGTTTGGGTGCCTTCCTAGCTCTGGATGAGTAGACGTGGTCTTGGATCAGGAAATCGTCAGAGTCCCGAAGCTGCTGCTGCTCATCTTTACCCATAATCCTCCCCTGGTGGAGAACCGCGTCCCGCCACGCACCACCACGCACAAAGAAACCACACTGCAGAAACACAGAGACCTGGTATGAAGTCTCTGTAGCAAATATCCATAAATCATTAAACTGGAGTTCATAACGAGGCAGATACAAGTGGGTTAGAGCTCCTAGTCCAGCCTCAGAGCTCCTGGTCCAGACTCAGAACGCCTGGCCCAGCCTCTCCCTCTCAGAAGGCTGGCTCTTCATGTGGGCTCTCTGGGTCTTTGCTTGGTACGCCTCTCTGCTGCTGGCTCGACTGAAGAACCCACACTGACAAGCAGGGGGCGACACAACAGTACTTTACCAACCGGGAGTTGATGACAACGTTAGAAATTAATAATGTTAAAGCAAAACATGAATATCATCCCTTTGGTAGACTTTGGTTGACGGAAACCAGATCCTTAAACCAGGACCAGGCACATTCAGAGTTTGTCTCAGATCTGTTTACCTTCCAGAGCAGCAGGCAGATCACAGCCAGAAGGGAGACTCCAGCCAGGACAGAAATCATGAGGATCCACATGGGGGCTCTGGACCCTGCCTGCTGCCCCGGGTCGGGGTAGATGTGGAATTCAATCTGCAGAGAAAGAACATTGTGATTCAGGAGGTAGAACCGGTTATTCCTGTGAACGATTCCCAGATGAGCAGGAAGTATACAATCCAGATCTGATCTGGATTCAACTTTTTTTAGAATGTGACGGTTTACATACGATTTATGTGTTCAGACAGGAAGTATGATCCTCCTCTGACTCACAGATGTAAGTCAATGTGAAAAAGGATCTTTGGGCCTCATGCCAGCACGTGACAGACAAAGAAGTTGTAATTTCCCCATTTGTCAGTACTGGGAACACTGGGAACCACAATGTTTGGTTGTTGTGGTTCTTACAAGATAATGTGGGATGAGATCTTGGTTTGTACCTTTGTGCTCTGAGGCTCCATGTTGAGGGTTGGTTTGCTCGTCTGCAGCTTCAGAGTTGCCCAGCCTCGAACCAGCACCCTGTGAGCATCATTGTAGTCCTGAATCACACAAGGACAGAATACCTGAACAGTTAAAGAATGTGGTGGAAAATGTAACATTAGTGTTTTTCTTTAATGTAACTGTGTTACTGAACTCTAAGAGCAGAGTTCAGCTCATCTTATTATTGTATAGTCCTCTTGTGTTTCTCCCTATCTTTCTGCTCTCAGGAAGGCGCCTCAACACCATCTGGGAAAGCAGACAGAACCTGTTCACATGGACGCCGTGAGAAGGAGGAAGGAGCAAGAGAGGGAGGAGGGATGAGGGGCAGACACTTGATCAATAACATGACTATAAGACTATGTGGCACTATCTTTTCTGGGTCAGACCTCGTAACTATTTGTGGGACGGAGCTCTGGTCATTCAATTGAATTAATTCCAAGTTTCTGTTTAATAAATACTTAAAGACATTACACTTGTTTTCTCTAAGGGAGATTGGAAAGGTTCATTTCCATCACAATTGGCGATGAGGATGGGGTTGGACGTGTGATCAGGACTTCGTTGGACCAGAGACGCGCAACGAGAATAGTTGATTCCTCCCGGAAGGCTGTTCTCGGATGGAGTTTGAGATTGCTGCTCCAATCCTGCATCTAGGAAAAAAGAATCCTGCCCGGTGAGAGAGCATTTTGTGATGTAAACGGACACTTTGAAGGGCCGTAACTTGCTGGCACAGTAGGGTGTAGGACAGATGTGCCCCGGTATGCTTGGAGTTTTATAGGTTCGGTTTTGTGTATTTTAATACACTGGATTGTAATTCTGGAAATAAGCAGCCGAGGGGAGGTGAAACCGGTGTATTGAAGAATTGGACTTGGAGATTAGTAAATTGAAAACAAATAAATGCCCAGGGAGCGATGGTTTCCCAAATGAGTGGTACAAAACCTTTAAAGAAGACTTCGCCCCTGTATTGCTAGAATCCTTAAATTGGACACTCAGCAAAGCTCCAGCGCCCCCGCGACCCTAATGAGGATAAGCGGTATTGAAAATGGATGGATGGATTATAAACTATTTACATCTATAATCTCTAAAAGATTGGAACACTTTCTTCCCGAATTAATAGATGAAGATCAGACAGGTTTTATAAAAGGTCGGCAAACACAGGATAACATTAGATGAACCCTACAAATTATAGAACAGGCTAATAAACAACAACTAAGTGCAGCTCTGGTCAGCCTCGACGCTGAAAAGGCATTCGATAGAGTCAGTTGGACTTTTCTGTATAAAGTGCTAGAAAGGCTAGGTTTTAACAATCAAATCATTAGGTGGGTACAATCTTTATATAGAGACCCAACCGCTAGAAAAAAGATCAATGGCCACCTGTCTGGTAGTTTTAAGCTGTCTAGAGGTACTCACCAGGGTTGCTGCCTTAGCCCCTCCCTCTTTGCAATATTCATAGAGCCTCTGGCTCAAGCCATTAGGCAAAACAAAGAGGTGAAAGGGATCATTATATCAAAGGAGGAACATATAATAGGACTCTTCGCAGATGACATTATCACTTACCTCCAAAATCCCAACTCTTCATTTCCAAAACTTATGACAATTTTGGCTGACTGGTCGGATGTCAGGCTATAAACTGAACATCACAAAAACACAAGTACTCTCTCTTAATTACACATCAAGTGAGGCAAATTAGGCAGAAATATAAACTACAGTGGGAAGCAAAATCATTAAAATATCTGGGAGTGTTAATTACTCAGGAAATGAACAAATTATATGAAACAAATGACAATATAATAAACGATAGGATACAGAAAGATATATCAAAATGGTCCACACTAGCATTGGATTTTAGCTCAAGAATTGAGGTGGTGAAAATGAACATACTGCCAAGGTTGTTCTACCTCCTTATCACTTCCAGTCAGAATCCCAGAATCTCAATTTACAGCATGGAACAAACAGATATCCCAGTTTATCTGGGCAGGAGCAAGGCCAAGGGTCAAGCTTAAAACACTCCAAATTGACAAGCAGAACGGAGGCCTAGCACCCTAACCCTTACCAAATCTCAAAGAATATTATTACGCGGCCCAATTGAGATACATTGTCTATTGGTGCTCCCCGGAGTATCAAGCTGGATGGAAACATATTGAATTAAATCAGGCCCAATCTCAACCCCAGGCCAGACTAGGAGGAAAAGATTACACTGACCAAAGGGAGGTAATTCCATTTTAGATGTAACATTGGATATCTGGAAGGAGATAGTCAAGAAATACTAATTGGAAGGAGACAGTTAGCTTTTGATCTGGCCCTCTATGTCCCCCAGGTTTAGACCTGGACAGACATATAGTACTTTTGTTCGCTGGAGAGAAAGAGGAATAACTGCAGTATGTACACTTATAGAGGGAAACACTTTTAAAACTCAAAAGAGAATTTAATTTAGGAAACAGGGACCTCTTCAGATATTTACAGCTAAGACACTTCTATGATACAGAAATTAAAAAAGGAATATCATCAGAATGTAATGAAGTGATCAAAGTGTTGACAGGTGCCTACAAACAAACCCCCTCAAAGTTGGTCTCCAAACTGTACAGTAGTTTACAAAAACGAATCGGAAGTAACACACTGTATGTAAAACTGAAATGGGAAGTAGAACTGAACATTAAACTGTCGAATAGTGATTGGCATTCCATGTGTACAACGCAACAGACTTCCACTAGTTCTAGAAAATGGAGGGAATTTGGTTGGAAGAACCTAATCCTCTTTTTTATTACACCACACACAAAATATAAAGAATTAGGTAAAGAGCAGCCATGTTGGAGAGAGTGTGGGCAGATGAATGCCAACCACTCACAACTCCAAACATACTGGGACCAAGTCATTCAGACTGGAGGAGATCTTAAACTATAAGATCCCCAGGGACGCACGGATCGTTTATCTGGGACTAATACCTGGTGATCTAATCCATAAGAAAGACAATTATCTATATAAAATCTTGATACTGGCAGTTAAAAAGGACATCACAAGGAGCTGGATTAAAAGTGACCCCCCACACCAAGGACAGTGGCTGGACATTGTTGAGGAAATACACAATATGGAAAAAATGAGGGACCCATGAGCAGCGCTGGGAGAAGTGGATAGCATTCAAGGGATTAAGTGACCAGAAAAGAATGGTCTTAAATAGTGTAAAGAGCAATTGTTGACCCCCTATTGTTTTTCATTTTCTTCATTTATCTATTTATTTATTTTAATCTTCTTTTTTGTCATTTATAATTTTTTGTCTCGTTCTTTGTTACTTGAAAAAAATCCATAAATAAAAAGTTAAAAAAAGAAAGAAACCGGTGTATTGAGCACATTAGAGTGCTGGGGAGATGGGTAAAAAAGTCAGAGCAAGGCCAAGCCTGTGGAGCCTGAGAGGCCTGTTTACAAACTCTTATCTCCCATGATACAATGTATGAGGGAAGGACAGACACACTGTCGACCCATTGGAGGAATGGGTCCAAAAGGGTTTTCCTGAGAAGGGCAGTTTTAGCCTGCAACAATTGGAGCAACTGAAAGTGTGTGGAAGCAGAAAGAAAGGGGGGGGGGAGAATGAAGAATGAGTGTGACAAAAAGGTAACATCACTGATGAAAGATGAAGGAAAAGAATGCACTGCTAAATTGTATCCTTCTTTGTCCGAGGTACATGGTCGTGTGGATCTTGATTTGGACTCCGTGCCGCCGCCATATGCTCCGAAAGTGGTAAAGCCGTCCGAACACCAGCCCAAGGGAAAAGACAAACCCCCACCCCTCACATGGGGAGCTAAGCTGTGAGCAGATCTGGCCTCCACCAAAACTGCTCTCTGGGCCCGAAGCAGACCTGCAAGAGGAACCGCAAGCTGAACCACAGGTGGAGATAATGCCCATGGTGGAGGTAGCTGGTTTTTCGCCCATGGGGAGAAAGAAACATTGATGAAGCAATGACTCATGTGATAAGCCAAAAGAAAAATCTGGATCAATTCGAAAAGACTCTGATTTCTTTCATGGGAGAATACAGGCCAACCATGACAGAGATTCGTCGGATGCTGAGCAAGATGCTCCAGCTGGACTATCACAAAATTGCATCGGTGTTTACGACCGAGAGGTTGGCCCAACGACACGTTGATCATGACAATGAGAGCAAGACAAACCAACCATACATGTGCGCTGTCAACAGGCTCCTGCAGGAATGCAGAACGGCTTTTCCACCGGTTATGAGCATGGCTGATAACACATCGATGGATCAGAAGCCGGAGGAGAATTGCGCTGCTTTCCTGGCGAGACTCACAATAGTCTTTGACCAGCACAGTGGGCTAGAGAGAGGCAGAATGGGAAGTACTCCTCTTGAGCCGTATGAGGTGCATCTGAAAGAACATTTCCTGAGTAAAATGAACCCTGAGGTGGCAGTGAAAGTTGTGTGAAATGGAGGGAGGCGGACCTCGACACCATACTGCAATATGCTGAGCACGCGGAAGAACTATTCAAGAGCAAGGTACGAGAACAAATGGAGAACGAGAAGAAAGAAACTAAGCCTCGTCAGCGCAAAATCGAAGATGCCCAGCTGACCATGTATGGTGGTATGGAGCCCGAAGAAGAAGCTGATGCAATACAAAACCAACCAAGACATGTGGCCAGAGAATGGAGGCGTGAGGAGAGAGGACCGAGAGGAGACAACTGTCAGGACCGAGAGAGGTGGAGAGGTAGAGACTCTGGCCCAAGGCCAACAAGAGACTGTGTGCCACCAATGTGGCAAGCATGGCCACTGGAGGAAAGACTGTCCGCATGCCCCGTGGAATAAGAGAAAGGCCGGTGGGAGAAATAGGCAAAGGTCTGACTGACTGAAGGAGCAGGTGGCGGAGCGGACCCCAGAGACGGACCACCTGACGCACACGCATTTCCACACAGAGGGGGAGTCAAATTCTGATTTGGATTATGACAATCTTGTACATGCGATACACACATATGCGATACACACATTATAAACTAAGCAAAAACTACTCAGTTTTACCACTTCTGCCCTATCCCTCCTAAGAAAAGTGGCAGATATTGCAGAACGGTTGGCTCGGTAGGGGTATCAATTAATGAATGATACACAACGCTGTTGTCTTGTGTATTAGACAATGTCACAATCAAACACTCATTTCTGCTATCTGATTGCTGCTCTATAAATTTGTTGGGCAGAGATTTTGATTTTTGGAATTGTTCTCACATCGGGCCCTGATGGCCTCATTGTGAGCAGGCAAGAAACCGAACAGATGATGAAATATGATCCGTCGGATCTGTGGTCCATTTATGAGTGGTCTTTAGGATCATCTGAGAGAGACACAGAAGCATTACACCTGACTGATTTTGCTTCAAAACATTCGCCACATGCGGAGGGGCACATGCCTGCTGAATCACTACATTGCGCCGCACACATGTCACGTGGGAGGGATGAAGGGTTTGAGAATGTATGGTTTGGAGTGAGTGAAAAGGAGAGAGAGAAGATATGTATGATGGACATTTATTGGACTGAAAATACTGCTGCTGTCTCTGTTTCTCTGTCTCCCACACAATCTGAGTTGTTCAAGGGGGAGTTTCCTCATGTTTCCTTGGCAAGAGACCCAGGAATGGAGTGGAAGGACATGGCGGAGTGGCTACGCAGACAGACACTGCTCTCTGACTTCAGTCCCACAGAGGATCCTGGTAAACTGTACAGTGCACAAGGTGACGTATACAAAACAAAATGTACATTAATTAACAGTAAAAAGAGTTACTCAACTTGTGTTTGATCAAACCATACACACCATGGTTTCAAAGGTTACATCTGTCGACATGTAATTTCCATCACAGAGAACAGAGTACCTGAACAGGTAGTATGCAGAGTATCTGAGCAAGTAGAGGACGGAGTACCTGAACAAGTACTATACAGAGTACCTGAACAGGTAGTGAACAGAGTACCTGAACAGGTAGTGAACAGAGTACCTGAACAAGAAGAGAACATAGTACCGGAGAAGGTAGTATACAGAGTACCTGAACAGGTAGAGAACAGAGTACCTGAGCAGATAGAGAACAGAGTATCTGAATATGTAGTATACAGAGGACCTGAACAGGTAGAGAACATAGTACCTGAACAGGTAGAGAACACCTCCGTGACTTTCACTGGTTACCGGTGGCCGTCCGCATCCGCTTCAAAACATTGGTACTAGCGTACCGTGCTGCGAACAGATCGGGTCCAGTCTACATCCAGGACATGGTCTAACCTCACACCCAGGACATGGTCTAACCTCACACCCAGGACATGGTCTAACCTCACATCCAGGACATGGTCTAACCTCACACCCAGGACATGGTCTAACCTCACACCCAGGACATGGTCTAACCTCACATCCAGGACATGGTCTAACCTCACACCAGGACATGGTCTAACCTCACACCCCAGCCCGTTCACTTCTCTCGGCTTCAGCCAATCAGCTTGTAGCTCCGTCACTTCGAGCTAAACACTCAACAAAGTCACGACTGTTTGCTGTGCTGGCTCCTCATTGGTGGAACGAGCTCCCCATTGACATCAGGACAGGAAGTCTCTACAGACTAAAAACACATCTTAGTGACTACACCTTGAATAGGGAAGGTAGAGCCGCAGTAGCACTTTAGTAGCACTTTAATGTCCCTTACCGATAACACTTTGTAGTTTAGCACTTTAGTAGCACTTAAATGTCTCTTACTGATAGCACTTTGTAGTTTAACACTTTAGCAGCACTTAAATGTCTCTTACTGATAGCACTTTGTAGTTTAACACTTTAGCAACACTTAAATGTCTCTTACTGATAGCACTTTGTAGTTTAACTTTAGTGAAGAAATTGTACTTTCTCCATTCTTGTTGTTCTGAGTTTGTACTCATGGTTGAATGCACTTATTGTAATTCTCTTTGGATAAAAGCGTCAGCTAAATGACACCTGAGCAGAAAGAGAACAGAATACCTGAACAGGTGGTATAGAGAGTACATGAACAGGTAGAGAATTGAGTACCTGAGCAGGTAAATGACAGAGTACATGAGCAGGTAGAGGACAGAGTACCTGAACAGGTAGTATACAGAGGACCTGAGCAGGTAGTGAACAGAGTACCTGAACAGGTAGTATACAGAGGACCTGAGCAGGTAGTGAACAGAGTACCTGAACAGGTAGTATACAGAGGACCTGAGCAGGTAGTGAACAGAGTACCTGAACAGGTAGTATACAGAGGACCTGGGCAGGTAGAGGACAGAGTACCTGAACAGCTTCCTCAAGGTTGTTATTATTATTATTAGGTTCATTTAAAATATGATAAAGGTGTTCGTACCTCTATCATCGTGGAGTTCCACAGTCTCGCTCTGACTGTCAGAGTTACTGAGTTGTTCATGTTGGTGAGAGGACAGACGAAGGTCTCACAGGTAGCTCCGTGACCACAGTCCTGCACACAAACACACATTTGTACTTCTATACCTAAGGAATATCTTCTACTAAATCTATTCTCCAGCCCATGCAATCAAGTATTAACCCTCAAACTAGGTGGGGGGGGGATTGAAGAGGGATCAGAGTGTTTGTACCAGGACGTAGGACGTTTTCTTCTGGTGGAGGACAGGTAGAGCTTTCTCTCTCTGCTCCTCCTTCTTCTCCTCCAGACTCCTCCTCTTTTTCTTCTCCTGCTTTGACAGCTGAGAAAACAGGAATACTAACTCATAAACAGACCGTTTGCTCAGGATCAAATGTTTCAGCTGAAAGACATTAAAAGTTTTCTCTGTCATCTTCATTGTGAGTTTGTAAATATGAACCATGATAAACAGACCAGGTGAGTCATATTAATATGAAGCCCATGTTTTACCAGCAGGTTGAGGGGGTTGATGATGTCGCCCGGCGGAACACAGCGAGTCTCAGATGAGCCATTCATTTTGATCTCTGTCAGGTACAGCAACCACTTCCCATTGGACACCTCTGTTGGCCAATCAAACTCCACCTGCAGGTGGCCCAGGTGGCCCAGCGGCTTCCCACTGACGTGCACCTATCGGAGGAAGTCGTGGGTTATCACCTAACCTGGTCACGCTTCAGGCAGACTAGTTTTAGACGAACCTGTAAGGTGAAGAGCAGCAGACTGCCAACATCCTCTGTCTCCTTCATGTCCGACTCACCGATCACATGACCACTGAAGGAAACCCGACCTGGAGGAGGGATTCTGTCAGGACACAATCAACTAGTAAGAGAGGTGAGGTCTTCAGGTCAGAGGTCAACATGATGTGTTCTGGGCTGAGTGGTGCTTACAGAATGAGAGACGTCTGCAGAGAATACTGCACCAACAAGGAGACGGAGACAGGAAACAGATCTGACTGCTCACTGAACCTGAAGACACACAGGAGACACAGCTCAGTCCCAGTCCAATAGGACACCTTGAGACAGGTGTGTGTGTTTGTCTGTGTGTGTGTGTTCGTCCTACGTGGATAGTTGCAGCAGAGACTGAATCTCTCGGGTGTCTAAACTGATTTCAGACGTCTGAAATATTATCAACACCTGAACCTGAAATACAGAGAGACGAAGAATCAGATCCATTAGTGTCTCAGCCGGAGCTGTAGTGGATCAGGCTGGACTGTCGTGGATTCACTAAACGACTGTCATGACATTATGTACCTGACGGTTGCTTTTGAACGGGTTCCCCAGCTCACACAGAAGAACAGCGTCCTCAACAGAACACTGCATCACCGCCTGGATGTCACCCTGAAAAACAGACAAACAGTAGTGGCTATAGGAATCTCAAGTCCCAAGTCCTTTAGGGTCAATCAGAGTCAGTCAGTCAGTCAGTCAACTCCTTCATGGTCATTCAGTCAATATCTTCAGGGTTAGTCAGGGTCAGTCAGTCAAGTCCTTCAGGGTTTGTCAGGGTCAATCCTTCAGGTGAGTCTCAAGTCCTTCAGGATAAAGTCACCACCTTTGTTCGGACTCCGGAGTAAATGAGTGATGGTGGGATGCTAATGTTCAGAACGGCATTGTGAGCGTCCTCTGCTTGTCGGCCCGGAGACGGTGTGTTGCTGATATTGACCTCCAGAAACAGTCTGTTAAAGTTGGTGTTGTAGTACAACACCTGCTGGTCCTTCTGCCTGGAAACACACAAACAACGACATGAAAGCAGCAGTGTGAAGTCATTTGCAACCCATTAGTTAAGAGCTTATGTCGTGACCTGGTCAGGGAATGCAACGTTAGTAAATGGTAAATGGACCTGTACTTTATAGATCTTTTCTAGTCTTCCGAACACTTGAAGCTCTTTAACACTACATGACATCATTCACCCTTTCACACCCATTCATGGACTAAGGTGCCAGTTTGAAGATGAATTTCAAGTCAGGTTTCAAGTAAAGTCCCACAACCTTTAGGGAAAGATTCAAGTCAGGTAGTCATGTCATCAAGTCCAAGTCATGAAGAAGAATATTCATCTTTATCCAAGTTCTAAGAACATAAAGTCAAAGTCATGGCCGAAATCCTCAAGGCAAGTGACGTCCCAGGTCTTGTAAGACAAGTTCAGGTCATCTTTCTGGTGCGAGTCAAGTCACAAGTCAAGTCCAAAGTCTTTCAGTGTGAGTTAAGTACCGTGTCCTTTAGGACGACTTAGAACCCACAAAACTAACATATTTTGAAAGAAAACTGTGTTTTCTTTCAGTGAACCCATAGTCAGTATGTAGGACTTCACTCACACAGCGAAGGGGTTCTGGTTCTCATCTGTGAACTGGGCCATCATCTGCAGATTACTATGGCAACGGTTATCAGGACCACAGGCCTTCTGGATGTGGATCTGATGGATGAAGAGAAAGACATTCATACAGTCAGTGTTGCTTTAATTCAAACTGACTTCTGATGGATCCCTCTCCCCGGATGGAAAGAAGCAATAGATGTCATGTTTACAGATGAACAGCTTTACAAGACATTCAATGAATATGACAGAAATGTATGAATATTAGTAGTAGGCATGGACCACGATTCAGATTTCCACAATCCATGAAACAGGAGAAAGAGGGGAGAGGGGCATCAGCAGGGCCACGGCAGGAGGCCAGCCCACTAGGCATGAGACATCGCGAAAGAAGCCAGACCAATGAGGCCAGGCCTTTGAGCCAGGAGGCACAGAGAAGGAGGCAAGGTCATTGGGAAGGAGCCCAGGTCTAGACCAGTAGCTGGATGCAGGAAGCCGGGGCAAGGACCCACGACCCAGGACCAGCTTCAGACACAGCCAGGTCCAATGGACCCTATGAGATATGAGGTCACAAAGACTCCGGGGAGGAAATAGAATTAGTAATGTGCAATGGAGAGATGTACATTCGTCCATAAGGAAAGAGAGAAGAGGAGAGAGGAGCTCAGTGTATCCTAAAACATCCCCCAGCAGCCTATAAGCCTATAGCAGCATATCTAGGAGCTCGACCAGGGCAAACCTGATTCAGCCCTAACTATAAGCACTATTAAAGAGGAAAGTCTTAAGTCTATTCTTAAATGAGGTGACTGTGTCTGCCTCCCGGACTGAAAGTGGAAGCTGGTTCCATAAAAGAGGAGCTTGATAACTGAAGGCTCTGGCTCCCATCCTACTTTTTAGGACTCTAGGAACCACGAGTAGCCCCACATTTAGTGAGGACAGCTCTCTAGTAGGGCAATATGGTACTACAAGCTCCTTAAGATATGACAACACTCATGTGAAAATGCTGTTCATCGATTTCAGTTCTGCATTCAACACCATCATCCCCTCCAAACTGAATACCAAACTAGGTAACCTTGGCATCAACACCTCCCTCTGCAGCTGGATACTGGATTTCCTAAACAACATACCCCAGTGTGTTAGGTTAGGTAATCACACCTCCTCTACCCTGACCCTGAGCACTGGCGTTCCACAGGGCTGTGTGCTGAGTCCTCTCCTCTACTCCCTGTTCACCCACGACTGCGCACCTGTACATGGTTCCAACACCATCATCAAGTTTGCAGATGACACAACGGTGGTGGGCCTCATACTGCTCTCTTTGCACTGCTGGTCGGATGCTAACCGACATTTTGTTGCCTCAGTACCTGTACTCTGTGCAATGACAATAAAGTTGAATCTGATCTGAATCTGATCTGAAGGAATCTCTTCTTTAAATGTAGCTACAGCACTGTCAGTTAGACATCTGGTGTAGAAACTTTTGACTAACGGTGTACACTCTGGTAGTATAAACTCAAAAGTTATGAGGTAATGGTCTGACAGAAGAGGGTTCTGTGGGAAGACCTCCAAATGCTCAATGTCAATGCCATATGCAAGAACAAGGTGGAGGGTGTGGCCAAAGCAATGAGTGGGTTTCTGTACTCTCTGACAGAAGCCAATCGAGTCCAACAATGAGTTCTTGAGTTCTGATGGATTCTATTTACTTCTGACCTTGGATCGGACTTTGATCTGGATTCTGCAAACAATCTTTTCTGATGGGTTCTGATCGAGGCTATGAAGGATATTTGGGTTCTGACCTGGGTTCTGATGGGTCGGGGTGACTGGCTCAGTACAGGGAGGCGCTTCAGGTCCTGTACGGCGTTTCTTTTCTTGGGAAGCTTCTCGTACAGAGAGACGTTCAGGGAAAACACCAGAGGTTCCACTTTGTCTCGGATCGGATTCTGCAGAACAAAGAACAGAAGAACCTCAGAACCTTGCTTGAGGGTGCGTTGAAGCATTCCAGAGGGTCTGTCTGTATATGGTAAATAGACCTGTACTTGTTTATCTCTTTTCTAGTCTTCAGACCACTCAAAGCTCTTTAACACTACATGACATCATTCACCCATTCATACCCTGATGGGAGGGGCTACAGTTCCACCTGCACATCAGCAGTAACTAACATTCATACACTGTAGAACAGCTACAGGAACAATTTTGGTGTCAAGTGTCTTGCAAAAGGAACCACCGATCCTCTGATTGAAGGACCCTGCTCAACTGTCTGTCTGTCTGTCTGTCCCTCTCTCTCTCAGCGAGAGTGTTAGGATCCCTGTCTGTTGTTAGTGTTGGCTCCCCTCTTTGTTCCCCTCCTGTCCGGTTTGTTGTTGTGTGCTTAATGTTTTGCTTTTTCAGTCTACAGTCTCCACCTCCGGTTCCCGCCCACTACCACGCCCCTCTCCTTTGGCTCAGCTGGGGCTCGTTGCCCTAAGTGCCGCCAGCTGTTTTAAGGACCATGGCATTCCCTGACGGGTTGTCAGATCATTCCGGTCACCAGTCTGGTTCCTACTGCATGTTGGGAATCACCAGATCTCTACCGATCCCGTGGGTAGCAAGGACTTGAGCTCGGTTGAGTTGCCCTCCCGACTCCAGCGAGGGAAGACTCGCGCCTGATCAGCTGGTCAACTCTGATCATTGTTTTGTTTGTTTTATTCTTTGCTGTTTTTTCCTTCCCGATCAATTAGGGAAATAAAGATCCTGAATCTTAAGGTCTGCTGCGTGAGCGTGCGTTTGGGTCCTCCACACCACACAACCCTAACAGAATAATCTGACCAACATGACGGACCCAGCAGCCGCAGCAGCATCGCTTGCGGAGGAGAGTCTGCAGAGGGCGATCTCGTCGCAAGGCAATCTCCTCGGACAACACCACCTGATGCTGCAGAACCTCCTCGACTCCCAGCGTTCCATTGGGTCCCAGATGGCGGAGATAGGAGGTCTGTTACGGGATGTCGCGCTGCACCGTTTTCCCCAGCCCGACCACCAGCCCCGTTCCTCTCCGCCGCAGCCGGTTCTGCAGGACTCGGCTGGCAACCATGAGTCTTTTGTTCCTTCTCCTGTGCCCTATGGCGGAGCGTCCGGGGAGTGCAGAGGATTTATGCTCCAGTGTAATTTTGTTTTTGACCAACAGCCCCGCACATTCGCCTCGGACAATGCTAGGGTGGCTTATATGGTGGGGTTGCTGCGCAGCAGGGCACTCGTCTGGGCTGAAGCTTGGCTCGTCAGACGCTCTCCTGCCCAGGTTTCCTACACGCGCTTCGTGGAGGAATTCAAGAGAGTATTCGACCACCCGGTGTACACCCGGGACGTTGTTCAGCGCCTGCTCAGTCTTCGTCAGGGCTCAACTAGCGCAGCGGAGTACTCTGTGGATTTCCAGATTCTGGCCACGGAGTCTGGTTGGGACAAGGAGGCACTAAGGGGAATTTATCGCAGCAGTCTTTCGGATTCTCTGAAGGACGAGTTGGCCGTCAGGGAGGAGCCGGGGTCTTTGGATGAGCTCATCACGCTCTCCATCAATATCGATAACCGCATTCGGGAACGTCGTCGGGAGAGGAGCTACAGGCCTTCCTATCCTGTCCGTCAGTTTGCTTCCACTTCCAGCTCTCAGCCTCCGAGCCTGTTCCGACGTTCCAGTCTTGCGCGCCCCCGCTCTCCTCCCTCGGCACCTCCCCCTTTGGAGCCGGAGGAACCGATGCAACTCGGCCGGATTCATCTCTCTCGGGAGGAGAGAGAGAGAGACGCCTCCGCGCTGGAAGCTGTTTGTACTGTGGTGAGTCGGGACACCGCATGGCCGTTTGCTCTGTTCGGCCAAAAGAGAGAGCTCGCTGGTAAGAGTGGGGAAGCTAGCGGGCGGTTCAAGGTCAATTCCCCATTCCAGATCTCGATCGCTATTTCCTGTCACCCTGGGCTTGCCATCTGGGCCAGTGCACCTATCGGCGCTCATCGATTCAGGGGCTGAGGAGAGCTTTTTGGACACTGAGTTCATCAGGAGTCATGGGATTCCGGTGGAGGCGTTAGAGTGCTCTCAGCCGGTGTACGCACTGGATGGCAGCCTACTGGCAGAGATAACTCACTGGACTCAGCCTATTTCCCTGCTCGTGTCTGGTAACCACAGTCAAAAGACCCGGTTTTTCGAGTTCCCTTCCCCGCAAACACCCCTGGTTCTGGGACTCCCCTGGCTCAAGGACCATAATCCTCAGATCGATTGGGCTGGGGGTCGGATCACCGGTTGGAGTCCCGCCTGTCACTCCCGCTGCCTCAGATCTGCTGTGCCCCGGCAGCCTAGTCTTGTAAGCAGACATGACGCTTGTCCTAGCCTCGCCGCAGTGCCTCGGGAATATAGGGACTTGGCAGAGGCATTCAGTAAGGAGCGGGCCCTTTCACTTCCTCCTCATCGTCCCTACGATTGTGCCATTGACCTGCTTCCGGGCGCGTCACTTCCCACGAGCCGGTTATATAATCTCTCCCGGCCTGAGCGTGAGTCCATGGAGAAGTATATAACCGATTCAGTCGCCGCAGGAATCATACGGCCCTCTTCTTCACCTGTGGGAGCGGGTTTCTTCTTCGTCTCCAAGAAGGATAAGAGTCTTCGTCCCTGCATTGATTACAGAGGTTTGAATCAGATTACCATCAAGAATAAGTACCCCTTACCACTTATCTCCTCTGTTTTTGAGTCCTTAGCTGGAGCCAAGATTTTCACGAAGCTGGACCTCCGTAACGCTTATCACCTGGTCCGAATTCGTGAGGGGGACGAATGGAAGACGGCCTTTAACACACCCCTGGGACATTTTGAATATCTGGTGATGCCGTTTGGTTTGACCAATGCCCCTGCCGTTTTTCAGGCCCTTGTGAATGACGTCCTCCGCGACTTCCTAAACCGTTTCGTGTTTGTGTATATTGATGACATTCTCATCTTCTCCCCAAGTCCTCAGGAGCACACTAACCATGTCCGCCAGGTCCTGCAACGGTTGTTGGAGAATCAGCTCTTCATCAAGGCGGAGAAGTGTGAGTTCAACGTCACCTCTGTGCAGTTCCTGGGCGTCTTCATTGAGGAGGGTCAGGTGAGAAAGGACCCCGAGAAGGTGAAGGCAGTGACTGAGTGGCCGGTACCCGCCTCAAGAAAGAAGCTCCAGCAGTTTCTGGGGTTCGCTAACTTTTACCGCCGGTTCATTCGGGACTACAGCCGAGCGGCAGAAACACTGACACGGCTCACCTCCTCCAAGGTACGTTTTTCATGGTCCCCTGAGGCTGACAAGGCTTTTCAGTCCCTCAAGGAGAGGTTCGTCTCGGCTCCAATCCTGGTTCACCCGGACGAGACTCGCCAGTTTGTTGTTGAGGTGGACGCCTCTGACACCGGCGTCGGAGCTGTACTCTCCCAGCGGTCAGCTGCCGACTCCAAGCTTCATCCCTGTGCTTTTTTCTCTCGTAGACTTTCTCCGGCGGAGAGAAACTATGACGTTGGCAACCGTGAGCTGTTGGCCGTCAAGCTGGCCATGGAGGAGTGGAGGCACTGGCTGGAGGGATCAGTGATCCCCTTTGTCGTCTGGACCGACCACCGGAATCTGGAGTATATCCACACGGCTAGACGCCTCAATTCCCGACAGGCCCGCTGGGCTTTGTTCTTCACACGTTTTAACTTCACCATCACCTTTCGGCCAGGGCACAAGAACACCAAGCCGGACGCACTTTCCCGTCAGTTTGCCCCGGTGGAGGGAGATTCTCCTCCCGACACCATCTTACCTGCCTCGTGCATGCTTGGTGCTGTTTCCTGGGAGATCGAGAGAGTGGTACGTGAGGCCCAGCAGACCCAACCTGACCCCGGAGGGGGCCCCCCGAATCGCCTGTTTGTCCCTTTGGCTGTCCGTTCCCGAGTCCTGCGGTGGGCCCACGAGTCCCGTCTCTCTGGCCACCCCGGCATCCGCCGGACAATAAGCTGGCTCCGCCGCTCCTTTTGGTGGTCGTCTCTCGAGGCGGATACTCGCTCATTTGTGCTGGCCTGCGCTACGTGCGCCCGCAACAAGGCTTCACACCGACCCCCCGTGGGGTTACTACGACCACTCCCTGTGCCTCAACGCCCGTGGTCTCATATTGCAGTGGACTTTGTCACTGGTCTCCCCCCATCAGACAGCAACACCGTCATTCTGACGGTGGTGGACCGGTTTTCGAAGGCCGCCCATTTCATTCCCCTGCTCAAGCTTCCATCAGCCCGTGAGACCGCCGACTTGCTGGTTCTACATGTGGTTAGGCTTCATGGGATCCCTGCGGACATAGTTTCGGACCGTGGGCCGCAGTTCTCTTCCCAGTTGTGGAAGGCATTCTGTCACACCCTCGGCGCCACGGCCAGCCTCTCCTCGGGGTTCCACCCACAGACTAACGGCCAGACCGAGAGGATGAACCAGGAGCTTGAGGCCATCCTCAGGTGTGTGACCGCCACCAATCCCTCCTCATGGAGTCGTCACCTCCCGTGGGTCGAGTATGCCCACAATTCCCACACTTCTACCGCTACCGGGCTATCCCCATTTGAGGCCTCCATGGGCTATCAGCCTCCACTGTTCCCTAGCCAGGAGGTCGAGGTAGCTGTCCCTTCAGTCCAGAGCAGTGCTCGTCGTTGTAGGCGCGTGTGGAGGGAGACTCGGGCTGCTCTGCTTCGCACAGCTGAGCAGAACAAGAGAGTGGCGGATCGACGTCGTGTTCCAGCACCGGCCTACCGTGTTGGACAGTCGGTTTGGCTTTCGTCCAGGGACATCCCCCTCCGCACAGAGTGTAGGAAGCTCTCCCCCTGTTTTAAGGACCATGGCATTCCCTGACGGGTTGTCAGATCATTCCGGTCACCAGTCTGGTTCCTACTGCATGTTGGGATTCACCAGATCTCTACCGATCCCGTGGGTAGCAAGGACTTGAGCTCGGTTGAGTTGCCCTCCCGACTCCAGCGAGGGAAGACTCGCGCCTGATCAGCTGGTCAACTCTGATCATTGTTTTGTTTGTTTTATTCTTTGCTGTTTTTTCCTTCCCGATCAATTAGGGAAATAAAGATCCTGAATCTTAAGGTCTGCTGCGTGAGCGTGCGTTTGGGTCCTCCACACCACACAACCCTAACAGAGAGAACTTGGGACTGAGGTACATACACACACAAGTACATAGCTCACTCATTCTCTCCAGAGGATGATCCTATCAGGCTTTATTGCTTCCATGATCTGTCTTCTAGCGCCACCCCCAGGACAGATGTGGCAGCAGTGAAGCCTGCAGGCTCTAGGATGCGCTAACAGTGAGCTAACAGGGTGATAACAGTGAGCTAGTAGTGTGCTAAAAGTGTGCTAACAAGGTGATAACAGTGTGCTAACAGTGTGTAAATAGGGTGATAACCGTGAGCTAGTAGTGTGCTAACAGTATGCTGACATTGTGCTAACAGGGTGCTAAATGTGGCTCAGTGTTTAGCAGGTCTGTCTTTCAATCAGAGGACCGGCGGTTCAATCCCCGGCTGTGCAAGCCCTAGTTGATGTGTTCTTGAGCAAGACACTGAACCCCCAGTTGCTCCCTGGGCGCTTCACTGCAGCCCACTACTCCTTCATTTCAATTCAATTCAGTTTATTTTCTAGCCCAATATCACAAATCACAAACTCCCCTCAGAGGGCTTTACAATCTGTACACATACGACATCCCTGTCCCAGGACCTCACATCGAATCAGGAAAAACTCCCCAAAAATAACCTTTCACAGGGAAAAAAGGGAAGAAACCTTCAGGAGAGCAACAGAGGAGGATCCCTCTCTCCGGATGGACAGAAGAATAGATGTCATGTGACCAGATGAACAGAGTTACAGAGTTACATAAACACATTACATGAATATGACAATGTATGAATGGAACTCCAATCAATGAAACAGAAGGAGGTAGAGAGGAGGTGGGGCGGGGCATCAGCAGGGCCAATGGGAGACCGGCTCACCAGGCATCAGACACCGCCAGGTTCAATGGACCCTATGAGATGTGAAGTCACAACGACTCCGGGGATGAAGCAGAGTTAATAATGTTGCAATGGAGAGATGTAAATTCATCCATAAGGAGAGAGAGAAGAGGAGATAGGTGCTCAGTGTATCCTAAAAGATCCCCCAGCAGCCTATAACAGCATATCAAGGGGCTGGACCAGGGCAAACCTGATTCAGCCCTAACTATAAGCACTATTAAAGAGGAAAGTCTTAAGTCTATTCTTAAATGAGGTGACTGTGTCTGCCTCCAGGACTGAAAGTGGAAGCTGGTTCCATAAAAGAGGAGCTTGATAACTGAAGGCTCTGACTCCCATCCTACTTTTTAGGACTCTAGGAACCACAAGTAGCCCCGCATTTAGTGAGCAGCTCTCTAGTGGGGCAATATGGTACTACAAGCTCCTTAAGATATGATGGTGCATCACCAATCAAGGCTTTGTAGGTGAGGAGAAGAATTTTAAATGTGATTCTTGATTTTACAGGGAGCCAGTGCAGAGCAGCTAATACAGGAGTCATGTGACCTCTTTTCTTAGTTTTTGTGAGTCCACGAGCTGCAGCATTCTGGATCAACTGGAGGGACTTAAGAGACTTATTAGAGCAGCCTGATAATAAGGAGTTGCAGTAATCTAGTCTGGAAGTAACAAACGCGTGAACCAGCTTTTCTGCATCTTTTTGAGACAAGATGTGCCTGATTTTTGAAATGTTACGTAGATGAAAAAATGCAATCCTTGAGATTTGCTTAACGTGGAGTTAAAGGACAAGTCTCGGTCAAAGATAACGCCTAGATTCCTTACAGTGGTGTTGGATGCCAGGGCAATGCCATCTACAGAAACCACATCACCAGATAATTGATCTCTGAGGTGTTCAGGGCCCAGTAAAATAACTTCAGTTTTGTCTGAGTTTAACATCAGGAAGTTGCAGGTCATCCATGTTTTTATGTCTTTAAGACATGCTTGAAGCATATATAAGGTAAATAAAATTGGTCCAAGCACAGAACCTTGTGGAACTCCGTGATTAACGTTGGTGGTCATTGAGGCTTCATCGTTTACAAATACAAATTGAGATCGATCTGATAAATAGGATTTAAACCAACTTAGTGCGGTACCTGAAATGCCAATCGACTGATCCAATCTCTGTAATAGGATGTCATGATCAATGGTGTCGAACGCAGCACTAAGGTCTAATAATACCAGTACGGAGATGAGTCCTTTATCTGATGCAATTAGGAGGTCATTTGTAATTTTCACCAATGCTGTCTCTGTGGTGTGGTGAAACTGAAACTCCTCAAATAAACTATTCAGATGTAGGAAGTCACACAACTGATTTGCGACTACTTTCTCAAGGATCTTAGAGAGGAAGGGAAGGTTGAGGATCGGTCTGTAGTCAGCCAACACCTCTGGATCAAGAGTGGGCTTCTTCAGGAGAGGTTTAATTACAGCTACTTTGAAGGAATGTGGTACATGGCCTGTTAGCAAAGACACATTAACAATATCCAGCAGAGAGGTGCCAATTAAAGGCAACACGTCTTTAAGCAGCCTCGTTGGGATGGGGTCTAAGAGACAGGTAGACGGTTTAGAAGTAGAAACCGTTGAGGACAATTGGTCTAGGTTAATGGGAGAAAAGCTATCCAAATATACACCAGGGCATACAGCCGTTTCCAAGGCCACTCCTCTTGATGACAGATCGGCAGTAGTTGAGGGCAAGAGATCATCAATCTTGCCTCTAATAGTTCAAATCTTTTCATTGAAGAAGTTCATGAAGTCATTACTACTGAGGTCTATAGGAATACACGGCTCCACAGAGCTGTGACTCTCTGTCAGCCTGGCTACAGTGCTAAAGAGAACCCTGGGGTTGTTCTTATTTTTCTCTATTACTGATGAGTAATAGGCTGCTCTGGCAGTACGGAGAGCCTTTTAATATGTTTTAAGACTATCTCTCCAAACTAAGCGTGATTCTTCCAGATTGGTGGAAGCCATATATTTAAGGCTTTCGTGAAGTTTGCTTTAGGTTGCGGGTCTGAGGGTTCTACCAGGGAGCAAACCTCCTTTGCCTCACTGTCTTTTTCTTCAGTGGGGCTATCAAGTCTAGTGTCATTCTCAGTGAGCCTGTAGCACTATCGACAATATGATCAATCTGGGACGGACTAAAGTTAGCACAGGAGTCCTCCGTCACATTGAGACGTGGTATTGAATCAAATGCAGAAGGAATCGCTTCTTTAAATGTAACTACAGCACTGTCAGTTAGACATCTGGTGTAGAAACTTTTGACTAACAGTGTACACTCCGGGAGTATAAACTCAAAAGTTATGAGGTAATGGTCTGACAGAAGTGGGTTCTGTGGGAAGACCTTCAAATGCTCAATGTCAATGCCATATGCATACCATTCTTAATAACTAAGGATGGTCAATGCAGAGAAGAATTTACCCACAAGTGTCCTTTTCTTTCTTTGTTCTTCTTTAACAGGGTTCTAGCAGTGTGCTAACAGAGTGTCTCACCAGAAGCTGGACGCTCAGAGTTTCACAGTGTTTATTCGGCATCGACAGGAAACCGGAGTATACGCTCTGTCCGTTGTCACGGAAACGGAGGCGGGACTTGATGCTGGTGACGTCAGCAGTGATGGTGAAGTGGATGGCTGAGAGACAGACAGAGAGACAGAAAGACAATTAAAGAAACTAAACAGTTGTTCTAAATATTTTTCTTCAGACAAAGAAATATAATTAATTTAAATTCCATCAAACTTTGAGCAAAATTACAGGAACTTTGTATCTCTAACATCTACAGTCTGACCCTTTAGACTCCTGAGACCCAGACCACTCAGGTCAGGGTCTGACCCTGTAGACTCCCCTGAGACCCAGACCACTCAGGTCAGGGTCTGACCCTGTAGACTCCCCTGAGACCCAGACCACTCAGGTCAGGGTCTGACCCTGTAGACTCCCCTGAGACCCAGAACACTCAGGTCAGGGTCTGACCCTGTAGACTCCCCTGAGACCCAGAACACTCAGGTCAGGGTCTGACCCTGTAGACTCCCCTGAGACCAGGTCAGGGAATGTATGACAGCTAAATCTGGTGGAAATGTTTTGATCCATAACGAGTAATAATAAAAAAAGATTTGAAGACATTTAAGTTTTCATTAACTTTGAGTAATAATTGAGTACTTATTAAATATAAATAAATATATATATATATATATATATATATAAATAGTTGTTTTATACATATGTATGAATATGTGTGTGTGTGTGGATGTTTGGTGTTGTAGCAACAATGTGACCTTGTCTCTGATTGGTCAAAATTCTGAGACAGAACCAGGACACACAGAGTGCCCCAAGGAATACTGAGTGTGTGCGTGGGTGTGTGTGAGAGTGTGTCTGCGTGAGTGTGTGTGTGTGTGTGTGTGTGTCTGTGAGATGTAATATTATCAGTCATTTGTAATGTGATTTATCATTCACAGAAACACACAGAAGACCAGGACACACAAGGACACAGTCTGATGTGGTCTGGCATGCAGTGTGTGTATGTACTTTCTCTCTCTCTCTCTCTCTCTCTCTCTCTCTCTCTCTGAATGAATGTTGCAACAACAATATTGTCAAAGCACGAGACATAGTAACACAAAAAATATACAATTCATACGGATAATAATAATAACAATATGACAGAAATAATTACATTGAAAGAAAATACAATTGTTTCTTGGGACACAATAAAAGGTGTGTGTGTGTGTGTGTGTGTGTGTGTGTGTGTGTGTGTGTGTGTGTGTGTGTGTGTGTGTGTGTGTGTGTGTGTGTGTGTGTGTGTGTGTGTGTGTGTGTGTGTGTGTGTGTGTGTGTGTGTGTGTGTGTGTGTGTGTGTGTGTGTGTGTGTGTGTGTGTGTGTGTGCGTGCGTGCGTGCGTGCGTGCGTGTTGGTCACTCACTGTCCCTTGGGCTGTGGCCTGATAGGACATATGTTGCAACAACAATATTGCTAATCTCTCTCACTCACTCACTCACTCACACACACACACACACACACACACACACACACACACGCACACACACAGGAAGCGTATGAACATTAACAGCCTCGTAAACAGTCCATTTGTCAGGTTAGCAACATAAGCTAAGCTAGCAGCTCTTTGATCAGCAGCCGTTTCCCATCATGCACTCGGTATTTCAGGCAGTGAAATGATATCCTTGATATTTCAAAAATAATAATAATAATAAATGTCTGAATATTTAATATCTGCATGTCATTATAATGCGTATGAGTGTTTACTTACTGATGTTGTCTCTGTCGCTCCTCTCTCCTATGCTGAAGATGTAGGAGAAACACACCTCCACCTGAATGCTGACACACACACACGCACACGCACACACGCGGTTGACTGTAGCTCATGGGAGAGTGGTCGTCCCGTAACCACAAGGTACCCAGTTCGATCCCCTCTCAGTGCTTGAGCAAGACACTGAACCCCCAGTTGTACCCCCACTGCTCCTTAATTACTAAGGATGGGTTAAATGCAGAGAATATTTCCCTCACTGTGGGGCTGATAAAGGATCAATTATTATTATTAAAATATGAGTCAGGCTGCTACCAGCTAACAATTCGTGGGTTTAAATCTCACCACAAATCACAAGTCTTCGGCTCAACGACGTCTGGAGAAGCTCTGAGGGTTTTATTGAGGTGAACGACTGGACGAGTTCTGAGGACAGCAATCAATCAATCAATCAACATATAAGTAAAATATTTCTTATATAATGCAAAAGTCATTTGAAAATACATAAAACATTAATTTAGTGTTGCTGCATCACATGAATGAAGAGTACTGTTTACTAATGTAATATATTATCATATAGCTAGTTATAGTAATGTAGTAGTTATATAGTACATCGGTAGAGTTTGTACTGTGTACACAGTTAGTTAATAGTGTTCATGGATGGTAACAGGTAGTTCTAGATAGTTACAGATAGTTATTGATACAGGTAGTTAGAGGTAGGTATTGATGGTTACAGGCAGTTATTGGTAGTTACAGGTAATTATTGGTAGTTACAGGTAGTTATTGATAGTTACAAGTAGTTATTGATAGTTACAGATAGTTACAGGTAGTTATTGGTAGTTACAAGTAGTTATTGATAATTACAGATAGTTACAGGTAGTTATTGGTAGTTACAGGTAGTTACAGGTAGTTAACTACCAATAACTAATGTAAAAGTAGAAATTCACTTGATAGTTCCAGGCTGTGGTGGAAGGTTGAGGTACCTGAGCAGAGCGACAGCGTCATCCAGAGAGCCCACCAGCAGGTCTGGATACTGGTTTCCATCAACATCCAGACCTCCAGACAGAGAGTATCCAAAGGTCCTGAACACCGGAGAGACCCTGCTACCCCGGATCACCTGTAGGGGAAACAGGGGGTTACAAGGGGACAGGTTATAGGTGTGAACTACACAGGGACTGCCATCAATCAGAAGAGAGTTCACAGCCAGACCTGACTCGGTTCTGTAGAGACCCCCTCACTGCTCCCGGTCCAGATCATCACACTTCCTGTTTCATGGAAAGGCGCTCCGACTGCAAAGTCTGCAACACCACAAACAGGTCAGTGTCTCCATTGCCGGCTAAATGCTCAAATCATTACGATGGTCTCGGTTCATCACCGCACCCTGGAAGCCATCCTGGTCCAGGTCTCCAGCAGCAGCTACAGCCATACCAAACGCCGACCCGCTCGGTCCTGTCAGCACCGCGCTGGGCCGAGGATCAAACCAACCACCTTTGTTCATGTACACATAAACTGCCCCGCCCGCCTCCTGCTGACGCTGGAAGTAAAAAGGAGCGCCCACCAGAAGATCGTTCCATCTGCAGGAGTCAGACTTGTTTTAGACTGGATCTGCTACTGATTATGTTTATTATACTTTGTGTTATGTTTAAGAATAGCTCTCTAAACTTCCACATTTGCAACTTGAAGTTTTTAGACTTTTGGCTGGTGGAGGGTAAAAAAACTACCGTCTCAGAAGTTCAATTCAATTCAATTCAGTTTATTTTGTATAGTCCAATATCACAAATTACAAATTTGCCTCAGAGGGCTTTACAATCTGTACACATAGGACATCCCTGACCTTTGACCTCACATCGGATCAGTCACAAAGACTCCGGGGAGGAAGCAGAGTTAGTAAGGTGCAATGGAGAGGTACACATACGACATCCCTGTCCCAGGACCTCACATCGGATCAGGAAAAACTCCCCAAAAATAAAGTTAGCACTCTTCTCAAGTCTGTTTGTTCATCACTTCATTGGTTTATAATATAACTTATTGTTTATTTTAAACAATAACAAATATGTGTTGACCTACTTAAAGAAAGTAAAGTCATGGAAAGTTTGAACCTTTTTGTGTGACCACATTATGAATGGGTCCATTACCCATCGTTGTTGAGGTCGGCGGTTGTCACGGCGTTCCCGAAGTACGAGCCCGTCTGCTCGCCGCGTAGAGTCTGCTGAGTCGTCAGGGAGTGCGAGTGTTTCACAGCCAGCAAGACAGAACCACGGGCGTCCTCTCTACTGTCCTTAGGAGCTCCTGTTCCCCATTACAGGGGCCATTACAGGGACCAATACAGGGATCAATACAGGGACCAATACAGGGATCAATACAGGGATCAATACAGGGATCAATACAGGGACCAATACAGGGATCAATACAGGGACCAATACAGGGATCAATACAGGGATCAATACAGGGATCAATACAGGGACCAATACAGGGACCAATACAGGGATCAATACAGGGACCAATACAGGGACCAATACAGGGACCAATACAGGGATCAATACAGGGACCAATACAGGGACCAATACAGGGACCAATACAGGGATCAATACAGGGATCAATACAGGGACCAATAGAAGGATCAATACAGGGATCAATACAGGGATCAATACAGGGATCAATACAGGGACCAATACAGGGATCAATACAGGGATCAATACAGGGACCAATACAGGGACCAATACAGGGATCAATACAGGGACCAATAGAAGGATCAATACAGGGATCAATACAGGGACCAATAGAAGGATCAATACAGGGATCAATACAGGGATCAATACAGGGATCAATACAGGGATCAATACAGGGATCAATACAGGGACCAATACAGGGACCAATACAGGGACCAATACAGGGACCAATAGAAGGATCATTACAGGGATCAATACAGGGACCAATAGAAGGATCATTACAGGGATCAATACAGGGACCAATAGAAGGATCATTACAGGGATCAATACAGGGACCAATACAGGGACCAATAGAAGGATCATTACAGGGACCAATACAGGGACCAATAGAAGGATCATTACAGGGATCAATATGTCAATCAGCTGTTAATGTATTCAGAATTCACCTGTTACTATGGTTTCATCATCCTGAGAGAGGAGATGCAGAGCCTGAGTCACCGAATATCCTACACACACACACACACACACACACATATAAACATCCATAACTGAACAGAGCACGTTACACCCACAGAGCAGAGGTCATATAGATGTCACCTTGCCACTCGTAGCTTCCAGGTGACATATACAGTATATATATATATATATATATATATATATATATATATATATATATATATATATATATATATATCAATAATACATCATGTAAACACATGTGTTCCATGTTACACTGAGGGAGGATGAGGAGGAGCAGCATTTAAAGGGACAGGCCACCTATATAAATGTTTCTCCGCTGCAGGTTGGGGAAGACGCTCCTCTGGGTGTCAAAGACAACATCTGGGTTCATCCAGGAGATGTGGACGTTACCTACAACACACACACACACACACACACACACACACACACAGGATATAAACATCCATAACTGAACAGAGCAGACGTTACACCCACAGAGCAGAGATCATATAGATGTCACCTTGCCACTCGTAGCTTCCAGGTGAGCCGACGATGATGTCGGTCTGCGTGATGGAGGCCGAGATCCCCATGTTGCACATGACCTCACTGCTGACATCACCCAGGTAGCTGAACACACACAAGCACAGGTTTACTGACATGAGACATCAGATGTCATGCGACCTACCTGTCATGTGAACTAGCTGTCATACGACCTACCTGTCATGTGAACTAGCTGTCATACGACCTACCTGTCATGTGAACTAGCTGTCATACGACCTACCTGTCATGTGAACTAGCTGTCATACGACCTACCTGTCATGTGAACTAGCTGTCATACGACCTACCTGTCATGTGAACTAGCTGTCATACGACCTACCTGTCATGCGACCTACCTGTCATGTGAACTAGCTGTCATACGACCTACCTGTCATGCGACCTACCTGTCATGCGACCTACCTGTGATGTGAACTAGCTGTCATGCGACCTACCTGTGATGTGAACTAGCTGTCATGCGACCTACCTGTGATGCGACCTAACTAAAATGCAACCTACCTGTCATGCGACACTGTCATGTGACCTAACTGTCATGCAACCTAACTGCCATGCGACCTATCTGTCATGTGACCTAACTGCCATGCTACCTACCTGTCATGCGACCTAACTGGCATGGTACCTACCTGTCATGCGACCTAACTGGCATGCAACCTACCTGCCATGCGACCTACCTGCCATGTGACCTAACTGCCATGCGACCTACCTGTGATGCGACCTAACTAAAATGCAACCTACCTGTCATGCGACCTAACTGGCATGCGACCTACCTGCCATGCGACCTACCTGTGATGCGACCTAACTAAAATGCAACCTACCTGTCATGCGACACTGTCATGTGACCTAACTGTCATGCAATCTAACTGCCATGCGACCTATCTGTCATGTGACCTAACTGGCATACTACCTACCTGTCATGCGACCTAACTGTCATGCGACCTACCTGCCATGCGACCTACCTGCCATGTGACCTAACTGCCATGCGACCTACCTGTCATGCGACCTAACTGGCATGCAACCTACCTGTCATGTGACCTACCTGTCATGCAAGCTAACTGTCATGCGACCTAACTGCCATGTGAACTAGCTGTCATACGACCTACCTGTCATGTGAACTAGCTGTCATACGACCTACCTGTCATGTGAACTAGCTGTCATACGACCTACCTGTCATGTGAACTAGCTGTCATACGACCTACCTGTCATGCGACCTACCTGTCATGTGAACTAGCTGTCATACGACCTACCTGTCATGCGACCTACCTGTCATGCGACCTACCTGTGATGTGAACTAGCTGTCATGCGACCTACCTGTGATGTGAACTAGCTGTCATGCGACCTACCTGTGATGCGACCTAACTAAAATGCAACCTACCTGTCATGCGACACTGTCATGTGACCTAACTGTCATGCAACCTAACTGCCATGCGACCTATCTGTCATGTGACCTAACTGCCATGCTACCTACCTGTCATGCGACCTAACTGGCATGGTACCTACCTGTCATGCGACCTAACTGGCATGCAACCTACCTGCCATGCGACCTACCTGCCATGTGACCTAACTGCCATGCGACCTACCTGTGATGCGACCTAACTAAAATGCAACCTACCTGTCATGCGACCTAACTGGCATGCGACCTACCTGCCATGCGACCTACCTGTGATGCGACCTAACTAAAATGCAACCTACCTGTCATGCGACACTGTCATGTGACCTAACTGTCATGCAATCTAACTGCCATGCGACCTATCTGTCATGTGACCTAACTGGCATACTACCTACCTGTCATGCGACCTAACTGTCATGCGACCTACCTGCCATGCGACCTACCTGCCATGTGACCTAACTGCCATGCGACCTACCTGTCATGCGACCTAACTGGCATGCAACCTACCTGTCATGTGACCTACCTGTCATGCAAGCTAACTGTCATGCGACCTAACTGCCATGCGACCTACCTGCCATGCGACCTACCTGTCATGCGACCTAACTGCCATGCGACCTAACTGCCATGCGACCTAACTGTCATGCGACCTAACTGCCATGCGACCTACCTGTCATGCGACCTAACTGCCATGCAATCTACCTGTCCTGCGACCTAACTGCCATGCGACCTAACTGCCATGCAATCTACCTGTCCTGCGACCTAACTACCATGTGACCTACCTGTCATGTGACCTAGCTCTCATGGGACCTACCTGTCATGCGACCTAACTAACATGCAACCTACCTGTCATGCGATCTAACTGTCAAGTGACCTAACTGTCATGTGACCTAACTGCCATGCGACATACCTGCCATGCAACCTAACTGTCATGCGACCTAGCTGCCATGCGACACTGTCATGCGACCTAACTGCCATGCGACCTACTTGTCATGCGACCTAACTGCCATGCGACCTACCTGTCATGCGACCTAACTGTCATGCGACATACCTGCCATGCGACATACCTGCCATGCGACCTAACTGTCATGCAAGCTAACTGTCATGCGACCTAACTGCCATGCGACCTAACGACCATGTGACCTACCTGTCATGTGACCTAACGACCATGTGACCTACCTGTCATGTGACCTAGCTGTCATGACACTTACTTGACATGCGATCTACCTTTCATGCGACCTACCTGCCATGCGACCTAACTGCCATGTAACCCAACTGCCATGCAAGCTAATTGCCATCTGATGTAACTGCCATCTGACCTACCTGTCATGTGACCTACCTGTCATGCGACCTAGCAATCATGCAACCGAACTAACATGCGACCTAGCTGTCATGCGACCTAGCAGTCAAGCGACCAAACTAACATGCGACCTACCTGTCATGCGACCTAACTGTCATGCGACCGAACTAACATGCGTCCTAGCAGTCATGCGACCAAACTAACATGCGACCTACCTGTCATGCGACCTAACTGTCATCTGACCTAACTGTCATCTGACCTAACTGTCATGCGACCTTACTGTCATGCGACCTACCTGTCATGGGACCTACCTGCCATGGGACCTACCTGCCATGCGACCTACCTGTCATCTGACCTAACTGTCATGCAATCTAACTGTCATGCGATCTAACTGTTATCTGACCTAACTGTCATGCAACCTAACTGTTATCTGAACTAACTGTCATGCAACCTTACTGTCATGTGACCTACCTGTCATGGGACCTAACTGCCATGTGATCTACCTGCCATGCGACCTAACTGTCATGCGACCTAACTGCCATGTGACCTACCTGTCATGTGACCTAGCTATCATGCGACCTACCTGTCATGACACCTACTTGACATGCGATCTACCTGCCATGCGACCTAACTGTCATGCGACCTAACTGCCATGTGCTCTACCTGCCATGTGACCTAACTTTTGAAGAAATTGTATTTGCTTGATTCTTGTTGTTCTGAGTTTGGACTCACCTTACTGTCATGCGACCTTACTGTCATGCGACCTACCTGTCATGGGACCTACCTGTCATGGGACCTACCTGCCATGCACTGTAAAAAGTAATTGCTGACCTTACTTTAAAAAAATAGTGAACTTAACTCATGTCTGCTTACTTTGTTGACCATACTTAAAGAAACTTGGTAAAGAACACTTTCTGGTGAGTAAAGTTATTAAACTTATCATCTTAAGTAACCTTTACTTAAAAAAAAAAGAGTGAGGAGGACCCATTTGCAAAGCTCGGAGAAACTCGGCCGCACTCGGCAGCGTTCGACTCGAATACGCATGAGCAGTCGACCACTGAAGACGTTCTTTGAGAGGCGGAACGACGAAGCGGGAAGAAAGCGCCATTGTGTCAACTTATTTTAAGGTAAGTTTAAAGCTTGATAATAAAACGCTACCGTTCATCTATTTAGCAAACGTCGTCGTCTCTTCGCCATATTCTTCATATGTTAATTATTGGTTGGATGCTAACTTTGCGTCTTCTATTTCGAAAGCTAACGTTAGCGAGCGTTTAAGCTAGCTAACGTCAAGTCCACCGTGTGTAACCCCAGAAGAGCTTTAGTGTAAATATAAACACAACTTGTTTCAGCAAACTTAGCGTGCTTATTAGCGGGTGCAATGATGATTGTCAATCTTTCAGGGCCACTCTTGAATTCGGTACGCATGTCTTTTTTTATTGTCGTGTAGCTACATGGGCTAATGGTGGAAGGGACCTCGCCGGGAAACAAGTCAAAATTCTAAACAAGTTTATCCGTTTACCAATTTAAAAGTAACGTACTTATCATATAACGTCACGTTAAGCATTTTTTGAATGGCAGACAGGATGTTAGTGGGCATTAATAACGTGTCACTCGTGTTCCCTGAACGCACCATTACGGGAGTCGCACAACGTTACTGTCATTGAAGATGAAATGTAATGTTAAGTTGAACGAGGAGTAATTCAACAACAACCGTATGATGCTGACCTCTCGGCCACAGCGAGTGGCACCGTGTCCCAACAGCAAGCGGTACTCCACGTTTTGTATTGTGTAGGTAATGTGACTAAATCTTAAATTATCATACTCTTTCCTTTAGATTCTGGCTGAGTTCTGTCGCTTATCAAGCAAAAATCTGCAACCAGAGTTCTTCAAAGAACTCGACAAATGCACTCCTCCTCTCTTCCTGGAGATGTCCAAGTCCAAGGAGGGAAGTGTCAGCCACAAACTTAATGAATATCTGCACAAGTCACACCAGGGGTAAGTTTCTCAAGCAAAGTCATGTTTCTTTATGTGGTTACTAAAGTAGTGCCATTGCATGCAGAGCTGTCAATTGATTGTCCTTTAACACTTAGGAAGTGTGTGTGTGTGTGTGTGTTTGAGATATTGGTTTGAGTACAGATGTGACTGGGAAGCGAACAGCAGTCCTCCGTGGCCTTCCTGTCATCCTTGGAGATGAGAACGCACACTTCTTCAAGACAGGCTTTGGAAGTAGACTTTACTCAACATTATTTAACTGCCCAATCTATCTCTCTTGATTCACTGATCACGTATCCCTGATCGGGGCCCTTTTTGGTGGTATCTCATGTCTTTCCAGTCGGGTCCAGTTGCAGCTCTCAAGTCGCCCCATTCAAAACCCAAATGCCTTCAAGAATGAAATAAAAAACTCATATCACAGTCAAACGGGTATCTGTACACGTTCACATGTCTGCATGATAGTAGAGGGCTTCTACTAATATCTCCTGTTACAAAACAACAACAATAATTAATTAATAATTTTGAGTTAACTATACTAATGTTTAGTGCAATTACATGAGTTGCCTAAACTGTTTTTTTTTTCAGTTTTAAGAACTTTAAATGATTGAGCTACTTTACTTAGAAACGTTGAGGGAATCGGTTTCTTCACGTTTTTTTAAAAATAAAGTCAACTTATTACATTTTACAGTGTGTGACCTAACTAGCATGCGACCTACCTGTCATGTGACCTACCTGTCATGTGACCTACCTGCAGGGCTGGTCGGGGTTCTGCCAGTGAGTGTCTGTGTCGTCGTACTGCAGGTCGTTTCCACGGAGATAACATCGGCCAATCATGTGTCTGAGTTTGAATGCTCCATAGAGTTTAACGAAGCGATGACCGCACGCCTGGAGAAAGTAAGGAGACGGGTTAGTTAGTTAGTTAAAGACAGTAAGATTATACAGACAGGTGAGTGGAGGTGGAGGTGAGTGGAGGTTAATGGAGTTGAAAAGAGGTGAAAAGGTGAATGGAGGTGAGACAAGATGAAAAGAGGTTAATGGATTTGAAACGAGGTGAATGGAGGTGAAACGAGGTGAGACGAGGTGAGTGGTGAAACGAGGTGAGACGAGGTGAGTGGAGGTGAAACGAGGTGAGTGGAGGTGAAACGAGGTGAGACGAGGTGAGTGGAGGTGAAACGAGGTGAGTGGAGGTGAAACGAGGTGAGACGAGGTGAGTGGAGGTGAAACGAGGTGAGTGGAGGTGAAACGAGGTGAGTGGAGGTGAGACGAGGTGAATGGAGGTGAGACGAGGTGAGTGGAGGTGAAACGAGGTGAGTGGAGGTGAGACGAGGTGAGTGGAGGTGAGACGAGGTGAGACGAGGTGAGTGGAGGTGAATGGAGGTGAAACGAGGTGAGTGGAGGTGAGTGGAGGTGAAACGAGGTGAGACGAGGTGAGACGAGGTGAGTGGAGGTGAGACGAGGTGAAACGAGGTGAGTGGAGGTGAAACGAGGTGAGTGGAGGTGAGACGAGGTGAGACGAGGTGAGTGGAGGTGAGACGAGGTGAGTGGAGGTGAAACGAGGTGAGACGAGGTGAGTGGAGGTGAGACGAGGTGAGTGGAGGTGAAACGAGGTGAGACGAGGTGAGACGAGGTGAGTGGAGGTGAGACGAGGTGAAACGAGGTGAGACGAGGTGAGTGGAGGTGAGACGAGGTGAGACGAGGTGAGTGGAGGTGAAACAAGGTGAGTGGAGGTGAGACGAGGTGAGTGGAGGTGAGTGGAGGTGAAACGAGGTGAGACGAGGTGAGTGGAGGTGAGACGAGGTGAGTGGAGGTGAGTGGAGGTGAGACGAGGTGAGTGGAGGTGAAACGAGGTGAGTGGAGGTGAGACGAGGTGAATGGAGGTGAGACGAGGTGAGTGGAGGTGAAACGAGGTGAGTGGAGGTGAGACGAGGTGAGTGGAGGTGAGACGAGGTGAGTGGAGGTGAAACGAGGTGAGTGGAGGTGAGACGAGGTGAATGGAGGTGAGACGAGGTGAGTGGAGGTGAAACGAGGTGAGTGGAGGTGAGACGAGGTGAGACGAGGTGAGACCGAGGTGAGTGGAGGTGAAACAGGTGAGGGGGTGAGACGAGGTGAGTGGAGGTGAGACGAGGTGAGTGGAGGTGAAACGAGGTGAGTGGAGGTGAGACGAGGTGAGTGGAGGTGAAACGAGGTGAGTGGAGGTGAAACGAGGTGAGTGGAGGTGAGACGAGGTGAGTGGAGGTGAAACGAGGTGAGTGGAGGTGAGACGAGGTGAGTGGAGGGTGAGACGAGGTGAGTGGAGTGAAAACGAGGTGAGTGGAGGTGAGACGAGGTGAGTGGAGGTGAACGAGGTGAGTGGAGGGGAGAACGAGTGAGTGGAGGTGCGACGAGGTGAGTGGAGGTGAAACGAGGTGAGTGGAGGTGAGACAGAGAGGTGAGTGACGAGGTGAGACGAGGTGAGTGGAGTGGAAGAGGTACGAGGTGAGGAGGTGAGACGAGGTGAGACGAGTGAGTGAGGTGAGTACGAGGTGAGTGGAGGTGAGACGAGGTGAGTGGAGGTGAGACGAGGTGAGTGGAGGTGAGACGAGGTGAGTGGAGGTGAGACGAGGTGAGACGAGGTGAGTGGAGGTGAATGGAGGTGAAACGAGGTGAGTGGAGGTGAGACGAGGTGAGACGAGGTGAGTGGAGGTGAGACGAGGTGAGTGGAGGTGAAACGAGGTGAGACGAGGTGAGTGGAGGTGAGACGAGGTGAGTGGAGGTGAGACGAGGTGAGACGAGGTGAGTGGAGGTGAATGGAGGTGAAACGAGGTGAGTGGAGGTGAGACGAGGTGAGATGAGGTGAGTGGAGGTGAGACGAGGTGAGACGAGGTGAGACGAGGTGAGACGAGGTGAGTGGAGGTGAGACGAGGTGAGACGAGGTGAGTGGAGGTGAGACGAGGTGAGTGGAGGTGAGACGAGGTGAGTGGAGGTGAGACGAGGTGAGACGAGGTGAGTGGAGGTGAGACGAGGTGAGTGGAGGTGAAACGAGGTGAGACGAGGTGAGTGGAGGTGAGACGAGGTGAGTGGAGGTGAGACGAGGTGAGTGGAGGTGAGACGAGGTGAGTGGAGGTGAAACGAGGTGAGTGGAGGTGAAACGAGGTGAGACGAGGTGAGTGGAGGTGAAACGAGGTGAGTGGAGGTGAGACGAGGTGAATGGAGGTGAGACGAGGTGAGTGGAGGTGAAACGAGGTGAGTGGAGGTGAGTGGAGGTGAGACGAGGTGAGTGGAGGTGAGACGAGGTGAGTGGAGGTGAGTGGAGGTGAGACGAGGTGAATGGAGGTGAAACGAGGTGAGACGAGGTGAGTGGAGGTGAAACGAGGTGAGTGGAGGTGAGACGAGGTGAATGGAGGTGAGACGAGGTGAGTGGAGGTGAAACGAGGTGAGACGAGGTGAGTGGAGGTGAAACGAGGTGAGTGGAGGTGAGACGAGGTGAGTGGAGGTGAGACGAGGTGAGTGGAGGTGAAACGAGGTGAGTGGAGGTGAAACGAGGTGAGTGGAGGTGAGACGAGGTGAATGGAGGTGAGACGAGGTGAGTGGAGGTGAAACGAGGTGAGACGAGGTGAGACGAGGTGAGATGAGGTGAGACGAGGTGAAACAATTTGAGTGGAGGTGAAAAGAGGTGAAACAAGGTGAGACGAGGTGAAACAATTTGAGTGGAGGTGAAAAGAGGTGAATGGAGGTGAATGGAGGTGAAACGAGGTGAGTGGAGGTGAAACGAGGTGAGACGAGGTGAGATGAGGTGAGACGAGGTGAGATGAGGTGAGACGAGGTGAGACGAGGTGAGACGAGGTGAGATGAGGTGAGACGAGGTGAAACGAGGTGAAACGAGGTGAGTGGAGGTGAAACAAGGTGAGTGGAGGTGAGTGGAGGTGAATGGAGGTGAAACGAGGTGAGTGGAGGTGAAACAAGGTGAGTGGAGGTGAGACGAGGTGAGTGGAGGTGAGTGGAGGTGAAACGAGGTGAGACGAGGTGAGTGGAGGTGAGACGAGGTGAGACGAGGTGAGACGAGGTGAAACGAGGTGAGACGAGGTGAGTGGAGGTGAGACGAGGTGAATGGAGGTGAGACGAGGTGAGACGAGGTGAGACGAGGTGAGTGGAGGTGAGTGGAGGTGAGACGAGGTGAGACGAGGTGAAACGAGGTGAGACGAGGTGAGTGGAGGTGAGACGAGGTGAATGGAGGTGAAACGAGGTGAGACGAGGTGAGACGAGGTGAGTGGAGGTGAGTGGAGGTGAGACGAGGTGAGACGAGGTGAGACGAGGTGAGACGAGGTGAGTGGAGGTGAGTGGAGGTGAGACGAGGTGAGACGAGGTGAGTGGAGGTGAGACGAGGTGAGACGAGGTGAGACGAGGTGAAACAAGGTGAGTGGAGGTGAGACGAGGTGAGACGAGGTGAGTGGAGGTGAGACGAGGTGAGACGAGGTGAGTGGAGGTGAGACGAGGTGAGACGAGGTGAGACGAGGTGAGACGAGGTGAGACGAGGTGAGACGAGGTGAGACGAGGTGAGATGAGGTGAGTGGAGGTGAGTGGAGGTGAGACGAGGTGAGACGAGGTGAGTGGAGGTGAGACGAGGTGAGACGAGGTGAGACGAGGTGAGTGGAGGTGAGACGAGGTGAGACGAGGTGAGTGGAGGTGAGACGAGGTGAGACGAGGTGAGACGAGGTGAGACGAGGTGAGATGAGGTGAGTGGAGGTGAGTGGAGGTGAGACGAGGTGAGATGAGGTGAGTGGAGGTGAGACGAGGTGAGACGAGGTGAGACGAGGTGAGATGAGGTGAGTGGAGGTGAGACGAGGTGAGATGAGGTGAAACGAGGTGAGACGAGGTGAGTGGAGGTGAGACGAGGTGAGTGGAGGTGAGACGAGGTGAGTGGAGGTGAGACGAGGTGAGATGAGGTGAGACGAGGTGAAACGAGGTGAAACGAGGTGAGTGGAGGTGAGACGAGGTGAGACGAGGTGAGACGAGGTGAGACGAGGTGAGACGAGGTGAGTGGAGGTGAGACGAGGTGAATGGAGGTGAGACGAGGTGAGAGGAGGTGAAACGAGGTGAGACGAGGTGAGACGAGGTGAGTGGAGGTGAGTGGAGGTGAGACGAGGTGAGACGAGGTGAGTGGAGGTGAGACGAGGTGAATGGAGGTGAGTGGAGGTGAATGGAGGTGAAACGAGGTGAGTGGAGGTGAAACAAGGTGAGTGGAGGTGAGTGGAGGTGAATGGAGGTGAAACGAGGTGAGTGGAGGTGAAACGAGGTGAGACGAGGTGAGTGGAGGTGAGACGAGGTGAGTGGAGGTGAAACAAGGTGAGTGGAGGTGAGACGAGGTGAGTGGAGGTGAGTGGAGGTGAAACGAGGTGAGACGAGGTGAGTGGAGGTGAGACGAGGTGAGTGGAGGTGAAACAAGGTGAGTGGAGGTGAGTGGAGGTGAAACGAGGTGAGACGAGGTGAGTGGAGGTGAGTGGAGGTGAAACGAGGTGAGTGGAGGTGAGTGGAGGTGAGACGAGGTGAATGGAGGTGAGACGAGGTGAGTGGAGGTGAAACGAGGTGAGTGGAGGTGAGACGAGGTGAGACGAGGTGAGTGGAGGTGAGACGAGGTGAGTGGAGGTGAGACGAGGTGAGACGAGGTGAGTGGAGGTGAATGGAGGTGAAACGAGGTGAGTGGAGGTGAGTGGAGGTGAAACGAGGTGAGTGGAGGTGAGACGAGGTGAGTGGAGGTGAAACGAGGTGAGACGAGGTGAGTGGAGGTGAGACGAGGTGAGACGAGGTGAGTGGAGGTGAGACGAGGTGAGTGGAGGTGAAACGAGGTGAGACGAGGTGAGTGGAGGTGAGACGAGGTGAGTGGAGGTGAGACGAGGTGAGTGGAGGTGAGACGAGGTGAGTGGAGGTGAAACGAGGTGAGACGAGGTGAGACGAGGTGAATGGAGGTGAGACGAGGTGAGACGAGGTGAAACAAGGTGAGTGGAGGTGAAACGAGGTGAGTGGAGGTGAAACGAGGTGAGTGGAGGTGAGTGGAGGTGAAACGAGGTGAGTGGAGGTGAGTGGAGGTGAAACGAGGTGAGTGGAGGTGAAACAAGGTGAGTGGAGGTGAGACGAGGTGAGTGGAGGTGAAACGAGGTGAGACGAGGTGAGTGGAGGTGAAACGAGGTGAGACGAGGTGAGTGGAGGTGAGACGAGGTGAGTGGAGGTGAGTGGAGGTGAGACGAGGTGAGACGAGGTGAAACGAGGTGAGACGAGGTGAGACGAGGTGAAACAAGGTGAGTGGAGGTGAGACGAGGTGAGACGAGGTGAGTGGAGGTGAGACGAGGTGAGTGGAGGTGAGTGGAGGTGAAACGAGGTGAGACGAGGTGAGTGGAGGTGAGACGAGGTGAGTGGAGGTGAGTGGAGGTGAAACGAGGTGAGACGAGGTGAGACGAGGTGAGACGAGGTGAGACGAGGTGAAACAAGGTGAGTGGAGGTGAGACGAGGTGAGACGAGGTGAGACGAGGTGAAACAAGGTGAGTGGAGGTGAGACGAGGTGAGACGAGGTGAGACGAGGTGAGTGGAGGTGAGACGAGGTGAAACGAGGTGAGACGAGGTGAAACAATTTGAGTGGAGGTGAAAAGAGGTGAAACAAGGTGAGACGAGGTGAAACGAGGTGAGTGGAGGTGAGACGAGGTGAGTGGAGGTGAGACGAGGTGAGTGGAGGTGAGACGAGGTGAGTGGAGGTGAAAAGAGGTGAATGGAGGTGAATGGAGGTGAGTGGAGGTGAAACGAGGTGAGACGAGGTGAAACGAGGTGAAACAAGGTGAGTGGAGGTGAGACGAGGTGAGACGAGGTGAGATGAGGTGAGACGAGGTGAGATGAGGTGAGTGGAGGTGAGACGAGGTGAGACGAGGTGAGACGAGGTGAGACGAGGTGAGTGGAGGTGAGACGAGGTGAGACGAGGTGAGACGAGGTGAGACGAGGTGAGATGAGGTGAGACGAGGTGAGATGAGGTGAGTGGAGGTGAGACGAGGTGAGATGAGGTGAAACGAGGTGAGACGAGGTGAGTGGAGGTGAGACGAGGTGAGTGGAGGTGAGACGAGGTGAGACGTGGTGAGTGGAGGTGAGACGAGGTGAGATGAGGTGAGACGAGGTGAGACGAGGTGAGATGAGGTGAGACGAGGTGAAACGAGGTGAAACGAGGTGAAACGAGGTGAGTGGAGGTGAAACGAGGTGAGTGGAGGTGAGTGGAGGTGAATGGAGGTGAAACAATTTGAGTGGAGGTGAAAAGAGGTGAATGGAGGTGAATGGAGGTGAATGGAGGTGAAACGAGGTGAAACGAGGTGAGACGAGGTGAGTGGAGGTGAGACGAGGTGAGTGGAGGTGAGACGAGGTGAGAGGAGGTGAAACGAGGTGAGACGAGGTGAGACGAGGTGAATGGAGGTGAGACGAGGTGAGACGAGGTGAAACAAGGTGAGTGGAGGTGAAACGAGGTGAGTGGAGGTGAGTGGAGGTGAAACGAGGTGAGTGGAGGTGAGTGGAGGTGAGACGAGGTGAGTGGAGGTGAAACAAGGTGAGTGGAGGTGAAACAAGGTGAGTGGAGGTGAGACGAGGTGAGTGGAGGTGAGTGGAGGTGAGACGAGGTGAGATGAGGTGAGACGAGGTGAAACGAGGTGAAACGAGGTGAGACGAGGTGAGTGGAGGTGAGTGGAGGTGAAACGAGGTGAGACGAGGTGAGTGGAGGTGAGACGAGGTGAGACGAGGTGAAACGAGGTGAGACGAGGTGAGACGAGGTGAGTGGAGGTGAGTGGAGGTGAGACGAGGTGAGACGAGGTGAGACGAGGTGAGACGAGGTGAGTGGAGGTGAGACGAGGTGAGACGAGGTGAGACGAGGTGAGACGAGGTGAGACGAGGTGAGACGAGGTGAGACGAGGTGAGACGAGGTGAAACAAGGTGAGTGGAGGTGAGACGAGGTGAGACGAGGTGAGACGAGGTGAGACGAGGTGAGTGGAGGTGAGACGAGGTGAGACGAGGTGAGACGAGGTGAAACGAGGTGAGTGGAGGTGAAACGAGGTGAGTGGAGGTGAGACGAGGTGAGAGGAGGTGAAACGAGGTGAAACGAGGTGAAACGAGGTGAGACGAGGTGAGACGAGGTGAGTGGAGGTGAGACGAGGTGAGATGAGGTGAGACGAGGTGAAACGAGGTGAAACGAGGTGAGTGGAGGTGAAACGAGGTGAGTGGAGGTGAGACGAGGTGAGAGGAGGTGAAACGAGGTGAATGGAGGTGAAACGAGGTGAATGGAGGTGAAACGAGGTGAGTGGAGGTGAAACGAGGTGAGTGGAGGTGAAACGAGGTGAGTGGAGGTGAAACGAGGTGAGTGGAGGTGAAACGAGGTGAATGGAGGTGAAACGAGGTGAATGGAGGTGAAACGAGGTGAGTGGAGGTGAAACGAGGTGAGTGGAGGTGAAACGAGGTGAGTGGAGGTGAAACGAGGTGAGTGGAGGTGAAACGAGGTGAATGGAGGTGAAACGAGGTGAATGGAGGTGAAACGAGGTGAATGGAGGTGAAACGAGGTGAGTGGAGGTGAAACGAGGTGAATGGAGGTGAAACGAGGTGAATGGAGGTGAAACGAGGTGAGTGGAGGTGAAACGAGGTGAATGGAGGTGAAACGAGGTGAATGGAGGTGAAACGAGGTGAGTGGAGGTGAAACGAGGTGAGTGGAGGTGAAACGAGGTGAATGGAGGTGAAACGAGGTGAATGGAGGTGAAACGAGGTGAGTGGAGGTGAAACGAGGTGAATGGAGGTGAAACGAGGTGAATGGAGGTGAAACGAGGTGAATGGAGGTGAAAAGAGGTGAATGGAGGTGAAACGAGGTGAATGGAGGTGAAACGAGGTGAATGGAGGTGAAACGAGGTGAGTGGAGGTGAAACGAGGTGAATGGAGGTGAAACAAGGTGAATGGAGGTGAAAAGAGGTGAATGGAGGTGAAACAAGGTGAGTGGAGGTGAAACGAGGTGAGTGGAGGTGAATGGAGGTGAAAAGATTAGTTGAAAAACAGTGACACCTTGATAAGCCAAGAGGAACAGAGACTCACCAGGACCCGCCCCCCAGGTCTGCCCTGACTGGCTACTGAGACGCCCAACCACATGTCCTCGATCAGGTCTTCAGACAGATTCAGGTCTGAAGAAGGACATTGTGAATGTCATCTATCTGCAGAGTTTATGATGTTTGTTGATGACATCGAAAACTGAATTTCTCTGATTGGCTGTTGCCGTGGTTACTTCAGATCACAGATAACAGAAACAGACAGCAGCTGCTTTTCACTGAGGGATGGACTACCCATAACGCACCAGGAGAGAGATAACATCTTAGGGCTGGAAACAGATGTTGACATTATTCCCATAGCTCCGACCGGAGACTTCTTTCTGTTCATGAAAAGTAAACATGAGCTGTTTGTTTTACGACAATAACATGAAATATTGTGGATGTGACAACATATTTATTTTAAATATTAAATCTGACCAAAATCCCTCTTTAATTAGGTTGAAAATACAGTTACTCCCAGTAGGGTTGTCCACTGTTACTGGTCTCCTTAAAGGGACCAAGAGAAGCTCATCCAGACCGTTACTCCCAGTGGGGCGGTCCGTTACTGTTCTCCTTACAGGGACCAAGAGAAGCTGATCTAGACCGTTACTCCCAGTAGGGCGGTCCGTTGTTAGTGGTCTCCTTACAGGGACCAAGAGAAGCTCATCCAGACCGTTACTCCCAGTGGGGCGGTCCGTTACTGGTCTCCTTACAGGGACCAAGAGAAGCTGATCCAGACCGTTACTCCCAGTGGGGCGGTCCGTTACTGTTCTCCTTACAGGGACCAAGAGAAGCTGATCCAGACCGTTACTCCCAGTAGGGCGGTCCGTTGTTAGTGGTCTTCTTACAGGGACCAAGAGAAGCTCATCCAGACTGTTACTCCCAGTGGGGCGGTCCGTTACTGGTCTCCTTACAGGGACCAAGAGAAGTTCATCCAGACCGTTACTCCCAGTGGGGCGGTCCGTTACTGTTCTCCTTACAGGGACCAAGAGAAGCTGATCCAGACCGTTACTCCCAGTAGGGCGGTCCGTTACTGGTCTCCTTACAGGGACCAAGAGAAGTTCATCCAGACCGTTACTCCCAGTGGGGCGGTCCGTTACTGGTCTCCTTACAGGGACCAAGAGAAGCTCATCCAGACCGTTACTCCCAGTAGGGCGGTCCGTTGTTAGTGGTCTCCTTACAGGGACCAAGAGAAGTTCATCCAGACCGTTACTCCCAGTGGGGCGGTCCGTTACTGGTCTCCTTACAGGGACCAAGAGAAGCTGATCCAGACCGTTACTCCCAGTAGGGCGGTCCGTTGTTAGTGGTCTCCTTACAGGGACCAAGAGAAGTTCATCCAGACCGTTACTCCCAGTAGGGCGGTCCGTTGTTAGTGGTCTCCTTACAGGGACCAAGAGAAGCTCATCCAGACCGTTACTCCCAGTAGGGCGGTCCGTTGTTAGTGGTCTCCTTACAGGGACCAAGAGAAGCTGATCCAGACCGTTACTCCCAGTAGGGCGGTCCGTTGTTAGTGGTCTCCTTACAGGGACCAAGAGAAGCTGATCCAGACCAAGAGAAGCTCATCAGAGAAGCCAGAGAAAAGATTGTGTGTATATGTGTACGTGTGCGTGTGCGTGTGCATCTGCCTGTGCAAGTCGGTGAACGTGGCGGGTGCGTGCTCGTCTCATTATTATATTAATACCAGTCATCCTCAGAAAGGATTTCTGGAAAGAAAGACATCATGTGACTTCCTGGTTGAATATGGGTGAGTCTCACCTGGGTCTATGAGCTTCATCCTGCTGCACTCTGATTGGTCTGTGGTAATTGGGCAGCTGTACACTCCTCCTGTTCGATTGGCTAAAACATTAGTCTCCGCCTTCTCCCTGGGCGCTCCAACCAATAGCCTGACAAGACAGGTGAGACAAGACGAGACCGAAAGAAACAGGTGAGACGAGACAAGTGAGACAGAAAGAAACAGATGAGACAAGACGAGACAGGAGAGACAGAAAGAAACAGGTGAGACAAGACAAGACAGGTGAGACAGAAAGAAACAGGTGAGACAAGACAAGACAGGTGAGACAGAAAGAAACAGATGAGACAAGACAAGACAGGTGAGACAGAAAGAAACAGGGGAGACAAGACGAGACGGTTGTTAAATCTCTAAAGTTGCTAAAAGGCACCAGATGACATCATACCCTCATTTGCCTGAGGGGAGGGGATGGGGGGAGGGAGGGGTCCTTTGTTATCCTTCGTCCTGCTGTAATAAATGAAGTCTCAGTCTGAAGGACGTCCAGGACGCAGATGAAGGAAACAGACAATGACACACGGAGGACTTTGTGATTCATCTGTCATGAGACACAATCAGCTGATTCTGTCTCAGGAAAAGGAATAATCTGCTGACCTTTGACCCCGACAGTTGAACCCTTTCATTTAGGCTCCGGTAGAATTGTCTTTTTAGCTCAGGAAGGTTCTGAGTCTCTAAGAGGAGCTTCTTTGTGGTCCATTTTCTGAACTTTGTAGTTTCACGTCACTAACATCAGAACTACTGAGCTTAGTCGTTTCCTAATTCCTCATGACCGTTCCTTGCCACACTTCCTTGACCCTGTGACGTTTTCCACAGAGGTCATGGAAAAGTGGTGAGGAAAGGACGTTAGGAGGTAACGCTTGGAATATTCCATCGCAACCCTGTTCATCCAATCAGACCCTGACCTCCTGCCCCCCCAGAGGAAACGTGTGTTAGTGTGTGTTTGTCTGTCTTCGTGTGCGTGTGGTCCATTAGCAGCCAATCCCATTAGAGACCATAAAGAGACGGTTGTCATGGTGACCGTAGAGACAGACAGCTGGGTGACCTTTGGGTGACCACCACATTCTGTGGAGGTTCAGACGGTGAGGCGCCTCCGTGCGGGTGGAGGGGTGGGAAGGGGTGGGGAGTCAGTTATTGAATATTTCAAATGCTGTATTTTTATATTGAGAACCTTTTGGAACTGCTTTAAGGAACCCTGTAGCCCCCCAAGGCCTCCCAAGCCCACCTACCTCCCCCGACCCTCAAACACATTATTACCGCTGCAGGGCCACCACCTGACTGGGAGGATTCCTCCTGTGCAGCAGCGTTAAGCAGCCCCTCGTGCTCCACAGCAGGGTGGATTCTAGATGCACTATTGATATATTATTATTATTATGTTACAATTATATAATTATATATTATTATTGTATTATTATATTATCATATTATTATTATCATATCATATTATTATTATATTATTATATTATATAATTATATATTATTATTAGTTTATTATCATATTATTATATTATTATTATAATATAACATTATCATATAATATATATATTTATTATTATATTTGTATTATATTATTATAATTATTATTTTATTATAATATAATATAATTATTATATTGATCCTCTATAATTTTACTATTTGAACTGCTTATATGTTCTGGATCCCAACATGGATTCTTTTTGTCTTTCACAAAAAGTCTGAGCAAAAAAAACAGAGAGACAGACAGGTCACAGGCATACAGACAGGTGTGTACTAACAGGTAACTGTCTGTCTTCAGGTCCTGGTGCAGAGAGACAGACAGTCCAAACAGACTCCCGTTTCGTCCCGTCTTCAGCAGCGAGAACGCTGTGTCGAGGTTAAAGGCCACGCACACACCGAGCCATGTGCTCAGCAGCACGACCACACCTGTCGCCATGGAGACACACCTGAGAGGACGACAACAACAACAACAGTCAGTTCACGTGACCCTAACAAATAGAACGTTAACAAATAGAACGTTAACAAATAGAACGTTAACAATTAGAACGTTAACTATTAGAACGTTAACATTTAGAATGGTAATAATTAGAACCTCATTTAAGAGTAGACGTAAGACTTTCCTCTTTGATAGTGCTTATAGTTAGGGCTGAATCAGGTTTGCCCTGGTCCAGCCCCTTGATATGCTGCTATAGGCTTATAGGCTGCTGGGGGATGTTTTAGGATACACTGAGCTCCTATCTCCTCTTCTCTCTCTCTCTCCCGGAGTCTTTGTGACTGATCCGATGTGAGGTCAAAGGTCAGGGATGTTTTATGTGTACAGATTGTAAAGCCCTCTGAGGCAAATTCGTAATTTGTGATATTGAGCTATACAAAATAAAGTGAATTGAATTGAACATCAACAATAAGAACGTTAACATTTAGAACTCTAACATTTAAAATCTTATTATTTAGAACCCTAGCTTTTAGAACCAGAACATTTAGAAAGTTAACATATACATCGTTAACAATTATAACGTTAACAATTATAACGTTAACAATTATAACATTTAGAACATTAACATTTAGAACATTAACATTTAGAACGTTGACAATTAGAACGTTGACAATTAGAACGTTGACATTTAGAACCCTAACATTTTGAACCCTAATATTTTGAACATTAACATTTAGAATGTTAACATTTAGACCCCTTACATTTAGAACGTGAACATTTAGAACATTAACATTTAGAACCCTAGCATTTAGAACAGTAAGATTTAGAACCGTAACATTTACAATGTTAACATCTAGACCATTAACATTTAGAACGTTAACAATTAGAACATTGCCTGTGAGAATGTTGACATTTAGAACGTTAACATTTAGAACGTTTACATTTAGAATTCTAACATTTAGAACCCTAGCATTTAGAACGTTAACAATTAGAATGTTACCATTTAGAACGTTAACAATTAGAACGTTAACATTTAGAACCCTAACATTTAGAACATTAACATTTAGAACATTAACATTTAGAACGTTAACATTATGAAGAGCACATCAACAAAATGAAAAGGTTAGAACATAAATGTATTACATATTCACTAGTATTTGTACACTATGATGGTGGAACTTCTTCTTTAGTAAAACATGACAAGATCTATTCCGACACTAAAGAAATATTCTTAGAAACAATGTGCAGTCTGAAGAAGAATAAAGAGAAGAAAGATAAGAAGAAAGTCAAACCTCGTCTTCCTCGGTCAGAAGCCTTGTTCCTCCCTCCGTCTGCTGACTCTCAGCTCGCTCTCTCATTCTCATTCCCCAGTCATGCTCGCTCGCCCTCAAATGAAATCATGTCTCTCTCTCCGCCCACACACACACACACACACACACACACACACACACACACACACACACACGCACACACACACAAACACACAAACTCTCTCTCTCACACATGTACACACTGTCACACACTCTCACACAGGTCATAAATGGATTCTGGATGTTTGGGCGTGCGAGGGCACCTTGATTGTCTCTCTCTCCACAAACACTTTTAATATATCGCTTTGTTTATATGTAAATGTTTGAATCACATTATGTGACCTGCACTTTGACTGCTCACAAACACATACATACTCTCCCCCCCTAACAACTTTCACCAACATTAACACAAACATTGGCAGTCAAAATGTACCACGGCAGCATGTGGTCCCCAGCAGCAATGAACCACGTTATATGGCATGAGGCAGCTTTATATAGCCTGCTACTGATTAGGCCCTCGACCCCACCACAGTACAGGTAACTCGGCCCCTCCCCTGAAACCACATTTACCTATACCCTAATACACACATTTATATACATTCCTATCCACTAATGTCAATAATTATTATCATATTATTGATAGTATTGATTACTGAAGACAACAGTCAGACCCATGCAGTTCTCTATCACCATGGAGACCGTTGTTATCTAATAGGGCTCCAATAGCCAATCAGAAGCTACAATAACCAATCGGGGTCAACAGTAGCTAATCTTTTCAATTAAATTCAGTTTATTTTGCATAGCCCAAAATCAAAAATTAAAAATGTGCCTCTTACCATGTATACACAAATGGTCAGAGGCTACAGTAGCCAATTAGAGGCTACACTAGCCAATCAGAAGCTACCATAGCAGGGGGAATAATAGTTCTGCTCTACCTGATCTTCCTTTAAGAGCTGCACTCGACTGGTCTGAGATCAAAACTATGTTTGTTCTGTTTGAGGAAGAAGATAAATTAACTGATTTGAATGGACGGAATCACTGATTGGTTTGGCTGAGCAGCCAATCAGTGACTTATTCCTGGAATAACTCTTGGTCCTGTTCCTGGGATAGGTCTTGGTCACTGATTGGTTGGGCTGAGCAGCCATTCAGAGAATTGTTCCTGGGATAGGTCTTGGTCCTGTTCTTGGGATGGCTCTTGGTCCTGTTTCTGGGATAGGTCTTGTTCCTGTGAGAGGTCTTGGACCTGTTCCTGGGATAGGTATTGGACCTGTTCCTGGGATAGGTATTGGTCTTGTTCCTGGGCTAGGTCTTGGTGCTGTTCCTGGGATAGGTCTTGGTGCTGGTCCTAGGATGGGTCTTGGTCCTGTTCTGGGGATAGGTCGTGGTCCTGTTCCTGGGACAGGACTTGGTTCTGGTCCTGGGATAGGGTTTTTGTCCTGGTCCTAGGAAATAGTTTTGCTTGTATAAGTCAGGAACGAAGCCGCTGACGTGATGACATAGGCGACTGAGACGTTGGATGATAAACAGCTGGTTATCATTGACACACCCTCCGCCAGAGGCAGTGACAGACCCAAACACTGCATGATGGGAAGGTTGCTAAAACGCTAATGATGTTTGGTAAAAACACCAAATCAGTGGAAGTGCCGCAGCACTTTAGATCATCAGCTAACAAACATTAATGCTCCTCAGTAGGAGGTCCTTGCACTTTACAGTCAACATACTGAGTTGCTGTGTACTTCCCCTGCAGATATTGTGACATATTTTGTATTGCCCAAAAACATAAATTTGCCTCAGAGGGCTTTACAATCTGTACACATACGACATCGACGGCCCCTCCATTAGGGGTCTGGGTCCTGTTTGCTTTGTCTTTTGTCTTTCAGGCTGTTCATCAGCTGATGAGCCACACCTGAGCCTGGAGGCTGCTATGAAAAGGCAACACCTGAAGACAGAGGGGCTCCCTTGACTGGCTGGCTGCTCTCCTGTGGTGGACTCTGGAGCTTATTTGTGAAGTTTGTTTAAGCTAGTGTGTTATTCTTTAAATAAATGTCTATCTATTGTTTTTGTCTGGTCTCCAAACCATGTTGCAGTCTCTGAGCTGTCGGGGAAAAATCCTAACTTGTCCTCCGGTGACAATAGCTTAGGCAACTTCTTAGGTATACCATTTATGTTTGCATGGGTTTTGCATGTGTCTAACGAATCAGGACAGGGTTCAAAGCAGCTCTGGGACATCGATGATGACCGACCTGTCCTGGGTTCCTCTTAGTGCACAGGCCATTATAAAGTTGAGATAGAAGGAAGCTGGCTTGTCATCGTTGTGTAGATTAAACACAGTTATTTGTCTACTAAGCTATTCGTAAACGTATAAAGGATGGAAATGTTGGTCTGAAACGTTGGCAGTAATTTCTGACAACCTTACGAGAAGGCTCAGAGATTCCTGTTCCATTCAGCTGAATGTTTCAAGACTTGTCTGTATTTTGGCTCATGGTTGATTACTAGTAAACTTGTTCTGGTAATAAAGTGATATAAGACAACCGTGCTTAAAGTACTTTTGATTTCTCACAAGGTAACGGAACATTAATTTCCACCACAAATTGGCGACGAGGATCAGATGGACGCGCATGTCTTGACTCCAGCGAACGGCGGAAGGCGCCATAGATAGGTGATTCCTCCTCCTTGTTTTCCTCTTTTATCCCCCTGTCTCCTAATCAAGTTCTTACCTTGGTAACCTCTGCCCGCCTGCCCCCTTGACCCCATCCCTTCTCACATTCTCCAGTCCATTGCTCCGGACCTTCTTCCCTTTCTCACCCATCTTATTAACACCTCCCTCTCAACCGGCTGTTTCCCTAACTCTCTGAAGGAAGTGGAGTCAACCCTCTCCTGAAGAAACCCACTCTCGACCCATCTAAAGTCAATAACTACAGACCTGTCTCTCTCCTCCCCTTCCTTTCCAAAACTCTAGAGCGAGCTATCTTTAACCAAGTCTCCTACTTTCTCCACTGTAACAACCTTCTAGACCCCCACCAGTCTGGATTCAAGGCCACTCAACAGAGACTGCCCTCCTTGCTGTCTCTGAGCAGCTTCACACTGCTAGAGCAGCCTCTCTCTCCTCTGTCCTTATCCTTCTAGACCTTTCCGCTGCCTTTGACACAGTGAACCACCAGATCCTCATGTCCTCCCTCCAGGACCTGGGTATCTCAGGCACCGCGCTGTCACTCTTCTCATCCTACCTCACCGACCGCTCTTACCGGGTAACCTGGAGAGGATCTGTGTCTGAGCCTTGTCCTCTGACTACTGGGGTCCCTCAGGGCTCAGTCCTTGGTCCTCTTCTCTTCTCTCTGTACACCAACTCTCTTGGCTCTGTCATTCGCTCGCATGGCTTCACCTACCACAGCTATGCTGACGACACCCAACTGATCCTCTCGTTTCCCCAATCTGAAACACAGGTAGCAGCACGAATCTCTGCCTGTCTGACCGACATCTCTCAGTGGATGTCCGCTCACCACCTGAAAATTAACCCGGACAAGACTGAACTTCTCCTTCCAGGAAAAGGCTCTCCCACCCACGACCTAACTATTAACTTCAACAACTCAGTGTTGGCTCCGACTCTGACTGCCATGAACCTCGGAGTGACGCTCGACAGTCAACTCTCCCTGACTGCCAACATTACCGCAATAACACGCTCCTGTAGGTACATGCTGTACAACATCAGGAGAATACGACCCCTTCTCACTCAGAAGGCGGCACAGGTTCTGGTCCAGGCTCTGGTCATCTCACGGCTAGACTATTGCAACTCCCTCCTGGCAGGTCTACCTGCTAATGCCATTCGACCTCTACAGCTCATCCAGAATGCAGCTGCTCGACTGGTCTTCAACCTCCCGAAATTTACCCACAATCCTCCGCTCCTCCGCGACCTTCACTGGTTACCGGTGGCTGCAGCATCCGCTTCAAAACATTGGTACTTGCGTACCGTGCTGCGAAAAGATGGGGTCCGGTCTACATCCAGGACATGGTCTAACCTCACACCCAGGACATGATCAAACCGTACACCCCAGCTCGTTCACTTTGCTCGGCTTCTGCCAATCGGCTTGTAGCTCCGTCACTTCGAGCTAAACACTCACGACTGTTTACTGTGCTGGCTCCTCATTGGTGGAACGAGCTCCCCATTGACATCAGGACAGCAGAACGTCTCTACATCTTCCGTCGCAAACTAAAAACACATCTTTTTCGACTATACCTTGAATAGGGAAGGTAGAGTCGTAGTAGCACTCTAGTAACACTTAAATGTCCCTTACCGATAGCACTTTGTTGTTTAGCACTTTAGTAGCACTTAAATGGCACTTACGGATAGTACTCTGTAGTTTAACTTTATTGAAGAAATTGTACTTGCTTGATTCTTGTTGTTCTGAGTTTGGACTCATGGTTTAATGCACTTATTGTAAGTCGCTTTGGATAAAAGCGTCAGCTAAATAACATGCAATGTAATGTAATGTAACATGCATCCTGAGACCTGATCTGTTGGACACACCTCTTTCCAATGCAGATTTTGAGCTATCGGTAGATGGCTCTGCTTCTCGCTCACCCATAACGGGGCAGCGGTCAGTTTGTATTTTCTGTGGTTACATCACACAGCACACTTGTTGGTGACATGCTTCCTTCACACTTCTCAGCACAAGCAGCATAGTTGATTGCACTCACAGAGGCATGTATGGTAGCTAAAGGTAAAACTTAACATTTACACAGATTCACACTATGTATTTGGAGTATTACATTACTTTGGGCCTCTGTGGAGACACAAAGGGGTTGCTAACATCAGTGGCAAACCTATACACGCCACACTGTCGTTTCAGCTGTTTCAGTCGTTAAATGTTTTGACCCTGTGTCTGTAGGAAACACACAGACTGACCTCAGTCCGTACACTTCATTCTCTCGCCAGTGCCCAGAAGCACTCTCTGTGGAAACGCTCTGGTGCCACCCTTAAGGGCGAGGTTTGGACAGGGCCAGACAGCAAGCCTTGTTTGCCATGTGCTCTCTTCCATACTTATGCTAAATTGTCTCACGGAAGAGACCACATGGGCAAAGGGGGAATGTGTAATGCTATGAATGCAAATTGGTACACCAGAGGATTTGCAACTTTTGCGTATGATTTTTAGAGAAAATGTGTCATCTGTGCAGCAAATAATGCCCATGGGGAGATAAAAGAACATTTAACGATGGATTTTATTTAATTAATTACATTGGAGGAAAGAAATACTGCCTGGTGATAGTGAGTATGTTCAGCAAGTGGGTTAAAGTTTTCCCCACTTCCAAACAGGACGTAGGAACAGTTGCAGATATTCTACTGAGAGAGATTATTCCCCCCTCTGGGGAATACCTCATGTCATTAGTAGTGAAAATGGTCCTGGACCAGGCCCAATATTTGGGGTTTAACATCAGACATCATTGTTATTATTATTCTCAATCAGCAGGTACAGTTGAACGAGAAAACGTATTGGTTGTAAGGAGACGGGTTTATCGTGAAAAGGAAACACTTCTACTGGTGCTTTTCCACATGTGCATGCGTATTAGGAACAAACATGGTCTCAGCCCTTTTGAGAACGGTTTGGGAGACCCCCCTGCACTGGGTTGGGTTCAGTAAAACTGGCCGTTGACAACTGATCATTACGAAGATAGCATACTGAGATATTGTGCTAACCTCTTGTTCTTGCTCTCAGCACTTCACACACAGGTGTAAACTGCACTCCCCTCACCAGCCACTGCGATCCATCATCACCTGAAACCAGGAGACTGGGTGCTTATCAAGGATCACAGGAGAAAGCATTGAAACCAGAGACGCTACACAGGTCCTTTCCAAATACTCCTGACCACGGAGACGGCGGTGAAAGTGGAAGGGAAAGCAACGTGGGTCCACACTAGCTACTGCAGCTGCTACCGGTCCCGACTAAGAGGTTGAAGGGTGAGAAAGGGAGCGCCTCCCTCCATCACCAGTGACGTAGCCGAACACCTCACTCATTTTGTATGGCTGGGGAGAGAGAGAGAGAGAGAGAGAGAGAGAGAGAGAGAGAGAGAGAGAGAGAGAGAGAGAGAGAGAGAGAGAGAGAGAGAGAGAGAGAGAGAGAGAGAGAGAGAGAGAGAGAGAGAGAGAGAGAGAGAGAGAGAGAGAGAGAGAGAGAGAGAGAGAGAGAGAGAGAGAGAGAGAGACCAGAGTTTCTCAAACTGCAAAGCTGTCATACAGAAATAAGTGTGGTAGGAGGCGAAATCATGTGCAAAGGTAACGCCACCCAAGTAACAGCGATGGAAGGCAGATCTCCAGCTTTAAGACACTCCTTTAAGAAACATGGTTGCAGCCTGAGCAAAAGCAGGTGTTCACTGCTATTGCTGATCACGATAGCAATGATACCGTTTCTGCAGAGTAGGCCTAGCGTTGAAGAAACCTCCAACCTGTACACCACCTCACAAACTTGGCAACATTGCACTGACTATCGTGACAGAATTGCTGGCGAAATAAATATCTAGCCGATTCAACGACAAAAAACTGTTACACCCCGCCACCACACACAACAATCACACAGAACATTGTTAGCTGTGAGGGCGAAAAGGGGGAACAATTTGAAGTGAAGAAATTGAATCTCAAAAATGGACCTGAAGGTACTAATCAAGTAGCATTTCTTTTTTTAGACTAACTTATTACAAGAGATACATCCAACGAGGATTAAGATTTCAGATGCAAATGACTCTGGCTGAAACTGATTGCATGGCGGATTTTCTAGCGTGAAATAAAGAGATAAGATCTGCATGTACTCTTAAGCCAAACACAACATCTATTCAATTGGAAATGGGTATACAGAGCATACCGTGGGCAAATAAATTCAAAGTCACGCATTTGTCTTGGACTAGGCATGATTGTATTTAACCCTTAATTACGAACAGACCTAGAAATAGAGATTGCACCGACCCGAAAACCGCCCATTCTGGTCATTCTTGGACCAACGTCAGCCGCTGTATTAAATTGTACACGTTAGGGTTTTTTTTCCTGGGTACAAGTAACTGTAGTAATGATACTATTAAGCTAGGGACTTCACACTACCTGAACAGGCTTATCTAGTGCGTGGCAACATCGCCTATGGCTGTGTTCCAGACATAGGAGACCTTCATAAAAGGTCAGTAATGGGGAAATACTATTTAGCTTATCTTATACCCTTAATTAGAGAAGTTGACTCCAAGGAGCTCACTCCATTTCACGTACATCAGGAATGGGCTATTTCACTAAGTTCAAGGATCTTAAGTGTAATATTACCAGCGTACGGCATCTATAGAAGTCAACATTAGCGTTTGGAGGTCGTCGTCAGTGAGGGTCTGTTCTCTCACAAGGGCGTTAAGGATCCTCTGTGCGGTACGAATCTGCCGCTCCCAAACTCCTCCTTGGTGGGAAGCAGCTGGGTTGCCACTCGCAACTCTTTATATGCGCCGACAAAATTTGTGCCATTGTCTGAGCGCATGATGGAAACCTGGCCCCTTCTACTTATGAAACGGCGTATAGTGTTGATGCAAGAGCTGGTGTCAAGACTGTCTGCTATCTCTATATGCACTGCTCTAATGGCGAGGCAGGTAAACATTACACCGTACCTTTTGACAGTGCTCTGGCCCCGTTTGGCTTCAAAGGGACCAAAATAATCTACGCCTACATTGGTAAATGGTGGCTGATCTGGTGTCAGGCGATCTTCCGGTAGATTGGCCATCTTTTGCTCTCCTACTCTGCCTTTGAGCCTCCTGCAGACTGTGCATCTTGACATATGTTTTCTGATGGCTGAGCTTGCTTGCGGAATCCAAAACCTTTGTCTTAAGTGTGACAACATATAGTTGCGCCCACAATGTCCAGCCTTTTCATGAAGATCAAGTAAAATGAGGAAGGCAACTCTGGAGTCTTTTGACAGAATTGCTGGGTGTTTGGCACTGTCTGTCATAGTGGATTTATCCAGCCGTCCTCCAACTCTTAAGATGCCGTCTTGCAAAGTGGGATCAAGCTTGTATAGCTGACTATTCTTCTTGACAGACCCACCACCATAGAGGGCCTTCACTTCATCAGGAAACCACTGTTTCTGACTATGTCGAATAATTTCAACTTCTGCAGCCAACAACTGTTCACAGCTCAGTGTTTTCTTTTCCATGTCGGACTTGACCTTTTTCATTTGTTGCTGCATAAGTAATTTCAGTCTTTCTGGATCTTTTTTGACCTGACTGATGGAGTGCTGTAATTCTTTTCTTTTGTGCGTTAGGTGGATCAGAGTTTCCTTGACTCTCAAAATCCACGCTACTGCTCTCTTCAGCCTGTCCCAACTTGAGTAGTACTGAAGCAGTTTGTTCACAGGGTCAGCACCTTCCTCAGCTAGGATCGTACACACAGCAACGTTCCTAATCTCTGGATCTTGCATATCTTGCTTCTCATTATCTGGTCTCTGTGGCCATTCACTTTCTGGCCACAACAGAAAATGTGGCCCTTTTATCCACATATCATCTTCAATGAAGTTCTTAACTTTCATGCCTCTGGTGGCTTGATCAGCAGGATTTTGTGATGTTCTGACATACCTCCACAGTGTGACGGTCTGGTAGCCTCTTGAATGAGAGTACAAACTGATCACAGAAATGTTTGTCGTATCTTTCAAGCGGCAGTGATGTTGAAGAATGAGGATGAAGGAATCTCCGCGGACACTGTTCTTTCTGGTATAATGGAGTTTATTACAGAGAGGGATCACAGGTCCTAACGAGCGACTAGTCAGCCCGGAGACTTCGCAGTCAAATGGAGAGTCTACTGAGACTGCAAGGCAGCTCAGTTATATACCCACGCCGTCGTGCCCAGAACTTGAGATACATAACGTCACCCAGGAACCCCCAATCTAAACACTTACCTTTCAGACAAAGGAAGGAGTATCATATATCAAGATTTGGACATAACAGATGTGGTCACACAAAGGCCTCTAACACATGCCCTCCGGACACAGGAACAGACCCCCCTCGAACAGGTCAAAGTGCATTCTTTGACCCACTGAAGGGGCACCCCGACCGGGAACACATGTGGAACGGTATGTTGGACGCCGAGCTTCTAAGGAAGCTGAGTATATACCACAATACTAACATATTGATTGTTGTTTTTCAGTTGTTCGATTGTCAAGAATGACAAAAAGAGAGGAATGTCGTGGAAAAATCCTAACTTGTCCTCCGGTGACAGTTGCTTAGGCAACTTCATAGATATACTATTTATGTTTGCATGGGTTTTGGTCTGAAATGTTGGCAGTAATTTCTGACAACCTTACGAGAAGGCTCAGAGATTCCTGTTCCATTCAGCTGAATGTTTCAAGACTTGTCTGTATTTTGGCTCATGGTTGATTACGTGTAAGCTTGTTCTGGTAATAAAGTGTTATAAGACAACCGACAAAAGTACTTTTGATTTCTCACAAGGTAACGAAACATTAATTTCCACCACATGAGCCAGGTTGTAACACCCTGTCCCAGGACCACACATCGGGTCAGGAAAAACATTAAAACAACCTTTACAGGGAAAAAAGGTAAGAACCCTTCAGGAGAGCAACAGAGGAGGATCCCTCTCCCAGGATGGACAGAAGCAATATATGTAATGTGACCAGATGAACAGAGTTATAACACATTCAATGAATATGACAGAAATTATGAATAATAAGTAGTAGGCATGATCCAGATTTCCACAATCCATGAAACGGGAGGAGGGGCATCAGCAGGGCCATGGCAGGAGGCAGGGCCCCGGAGGCAGGGGGTCGGAAGCAGGAGGACGGGGCACTAGGCAGGAGGCATAAAGAAGGAAGCAGGGCCAATGAGGAAGGAGGCTAGGCCCAGACCATGGCCTAGAAGCAGGGGCAAGGAGTCAGGGGCAGGGCCCAGGAACGGCACCAGACACAGCAGGTCCGATGTACCCTGTGAGGCGAGAAGGCACAAAGACTCCAGGGAAGAAGTATAGTTATTAATGTGCATTGAAGAGACGTGAATTCATCCAGAAGGAGAGAGAGAGAAGAGGAGCTCAGTGTATCCTAAGATGTCCCCCAGCAGTTTAGGCCAATAGCAGCATATCTAGGGGCTGGACCAGGGCAAACCTGATTCAGCCCTAACTATAAGCACTATTAAAGAGGAAAGTCTTAAGTCTACTCTTAAATGAGGTGACTGTCTGCACCATGGACTGAAAGTGGAAGCTGGTTCCATAAAAGAGGAGCTTAATAACTGAAGGCTCTGGCTCCCATCCTACTTTTTAGGACTCTAGGAACCACGAGTAGCCCCACATTTAGTGAGCGCAGCTCTCTAGTGGGGCAATATGGTACTACAAGCTCCTTAAGATATGATGGTTAAGGCTTTGTAGGTGAGGAGAAGAATTTAAATGTGATTCTTGATTTTACAGGGAGCCAGTGTAGAGTAGCTAATACAGGAGTCATGTGATCTCTTTTCTTAGTTTTTGTGAGTACACGAGCTGCAGCATTCTGGATCAACTGGAGGGATTTAAGAGACTTATTAGAGCAGCCTGATAATAAGGAGTTGCAGTAATCTAGTCTAGAAGTAACAAACGCGTGAACCAGTTTTTTCTGCATTTCTTTGAGACAAGATGTGCCTGATTTTTGAAATGTTACGTAGATGACGTTAAAGGACAAGTCCTGACCAAAGATAACGCCGAGATTCTTTACAGTGGTGTTGGATGCCAGGGAATTGCCATCTACAGAAACCACATCACCAGATAATTGATCTCTGAGATGATCTCTTGCCCTCAACCAGTGCCGATCTGTCCTCAAGAGGAGTGGCCTTGGAAACGGCTGTATGCCCTGGTGTTTATTTGGATGCTTTTCTCCCATCAACCTTGACCAATTGTCTTCAACGGTTTCTACTAAACCGTCTACCTGTTTCTTAGACCCCATCCCAACGAGGCTGCTTAAAGACGTGTTGCCTTTAATTGGCACCTCTCTGTTGGATATTGTTAATGTGTCTTTGCTAACAGGCCACGTACCACATTCCTTCAAAGTAGCTGTAATTAAACCTCTCCTGAAGAAGCCCACTCTTAATCCAGAGGTGTTGGCTAACTACAGACCAATCTCTAACCTTCCCTTTGTCGAAGGTTGGGAAAAGATGACCAGGACGGCAAAGTTAAAATCAAAACAAGTGGATTTATTCAAGTGCGGTAGAACAAAAGTCCGGGGACAACAAAGAATTTAACGTGCAGCACAGGTCTGGATGAAGTCATCTTAAAGCATCGTTCGGTAACAGACTGGCGTCTCCAAGGGAGGCGTGGCTTTATATAAACTTTAAGAGCAAGCATGATTGGTTAAAATAGAAGGAGGAGTCTCTTGGTTTAGACTTTGGACTCCTCTGGTTGGAGCACAGGGTGGTCCCACCCTCTTGGCTCACGATCTTGCCGTTGATGTTCTCCATCAGTGTGTGTGCATCCATAGGTGAGGGTTGGAACGTAGACCGATCAGTAAATGGAGAGCTTTGCCTTCCGGCTCAGCTCCCTCTTCACCAAGACGGACCGGTACAGCGCCTGTTTTACTGCTGCAGCCGCACCGATCCGCCTGTCGATCTCCCGCTCCACCTTACCCTCACTCGTGAACAAGACCCCGAGATACTTGAACTCCTTCGCTTGGGGTAGGCAGTTTGCCCCCACCTGGAGGGAGCAATCCGCCGGTTTCCGGCAGAGCACCATGGCCTCAGATTTAGAGGTGCTAACTTTCATCCCTGCCGCTTCGCACTCGGCTGCAAAACGCCCCAGTGAATGCTGGAGGTCACGGTTCGAGGAGTCAAACAGGACCACATCATCCGCAAACAGCAGAGAGGCGATCCCGAGACTCCCGAACTGGATCCCCCCTGGCTGCGCCTAGATATCCTGTCCGTGAAGGTCACGAACAGGACCGGTGATAAAGGGCAGCCCTGGCGGAGGCCAACACCCACCGGGAACGTGTCTGACTTACTACCGAGAAAACGAACACAGCTCCTACTGCAGGCGTACAGAGACCGGATGGCCCGTGCCAACGGGTCCGGCACCCCATACTCCCGCAGCACCCCCCACAAAAACCCCCGAGGGACCCGGTCGAAAGCCTTCTCCAGGTCTACAAAGCACATGTAAACTGGTTGGGCAAACTCCCAGGACCCCTCCAATAATCTTGCGAGGGTAAAGAGCTGGTCCACTGTTCCACGACCGGGACGGAATCCGCACTGTTCGTCTTGAATCTGAGGTTCGACAAGCGGTCGGAGCCTCCTCTCCAGCACCCTGGCATAAGCTTTTCCCGGGAGGCTGAGCAGTGTGATACCACGATAGTTCGAGCACACTCTCCGGTCCCCCTTCTTGAAGATGGGAACCACCACCCCGGTCTGCCAGTCCATGGGCACTGTTCCCGACCCCCATGCGACACTGAAAAGGCGTGTCAACCAAGACAGCCCAACAATGTCCAGCGCTTTCAGCATCTCAGGGCGGATCTC
>NC_046973.1:135965-173465 GCF_009769545.1 Cyclopterus lumpus | reverse complement strand
TTAACCCATTTCAACTGTTCCACCCAACTGGTTCAAATCATACTTATCCAACAGAAAACAATCTGTTACTGTAGATGGTCTCCCTGTCTTTGCCTATTAGTAGAAGTATTGGTAGTAATACTAATAGTACTAATAGCAGTAGTAGCCCTAATAGTAGAAGTAGTAATACTAATAGTAGTAGTACTAATAGTAGTAGTACTAATAGTAGTAGTAATACTAATAGCAGTAGTACTAATAGCAGTAGTACTAATAGTAGTAGTAATACTAATAGTAGTAGTAATACTAATAGTAGTAGTAGTACTAATAGTAGTAGTAGTACTAATAGTAGTACTAATAGTAGTAGTAATACTAATAGTAGTAGTACTAATAGCAGTAGTACTAATAGCAGTAGTACTAATAGTAGTAGTAGTAATAGTAGTAGTAATAGTAGTAGTAATAGTAGTAGTAGTACTAATAGCAGTAGTACTAATAGTAGTACTAATAGCAGTAGTAGTAGTACTAATAGCAGTAGTAGTAGTAGTAATACTAATAGCAGTAGTACTAATAGCAGTAGTACTAATAGCAGTAGTACTAATAGCAGTAGTACTAATAGTATTAGTAATACTAATAGTATTAGTAATACTAATAGCAGTAGATAGTAGTAGTAGTACTAATAGTAGTAGTACTAATAGTAGTAGTACTAATAGTAGTAGTACTAATAGCAGTAGTACTAATAGCAGTAGTACTAATAGTATTAGTAATACTAATAGCAGTAGTATTACTAATAGTAGTAGTAATACTAATAGTAGTAGTAGTACTAATAGTAGTAGTACTACTAATAGTAGTAGTACTAATAGTAGTAGTAGTACTAATAGCAGTAGTACTAATAGCAGTAGTACTAATAGTAGTAGTAGTACTAATAGTAGTACTAATAGTAGTAGTACTAATAGTAGTAGTACTAATAGCAGTAGTACTAATAGCAGTAGTACTAATAGTAGTAGTACTAATAGTAGTAGTAGTACTAATAGCAGTAGTACTAATAGCAGTAGTACTAATAGCAGTAGTACTAATAGTAGTAGTACTAATAGTAGCAGTAGTACTAGTAGTAGTAATAGTAGTAGTACTAATAGTAGTAGTACTAATAGTAGTAGTAATAGCAGTAGTACTAATAGTAGTAGTACTAATAGTAGTAGTAATAGCAGTAGTACTAATAGTAGTAGTACTAATAGTAGTAGTAATACTAATAGTAGTAGTAATACTAATAGCAGTAGTACTACTAATAGTAGTAGTAATACTAATAGTAGTAGTAGTACTAATAGTAGTAGTAGTACTAATAGTAGTAGTACTAATAGCAGTAGTACTAATAGTATTAGTACTACTAATAGCAGTAGTACTACTAATAGTAGTAGTAATACTAATAGTAGTAGTAGTACTAATAGTAGTAGTAGTACTAATAGCAGTAGTACTAATAGCAGTAGTAGTACTAATAGTAGTAGTACTAATAGTAGTAGTACTAATAGCAGTAGTACTAATAGTAGTAGTACTAATAGTAGTAGTACTAATAGCAGTAGTACTAATAGCAGTAGTACTAATAGCAGTAGTACTAATAGTAGTAGTACTAATAGTAGTAGTACTAATAGTAGCAGTAGTACTAGTAGTAGTAATAGTAGTAGTAGTAATAGCAGTAGTACTAATAGTAGTAGTACTAATAGTAGTAGTAATAGCAGTAGTACTAATAGTAGTAGTACTAATAGTAGTAGTAATAGCAGTAGTACTAATAGTAGTACTAATAGTAGTACTAATAGTAGTACTAATAGTAGTAGTAATAGTACTAATAGTAGTACTAATAGCAGTAGTACTAATAGTAGTACTAATAGCAGTAGTACTAATAGTAGTACTAATAGTAGTAGTACTAATAGTAGTAGTAGTACTAATAGCAGTAGTACTAATAGTAGTACTAATAGCAGTACTAATAGTAGTAGTAATAGTAGTAGTACTAATAGTAGTACTAATAGTAGTACTAATAGTAGTACTAATAGTAGTAGTACTAATAGTAGTACTAATAGTAGTACTAATAGTAGTAGTAATAGCAGTAGTACTAATAGTAGTACTAATAGTAGTAGTAATAGCAGTAGTACTAATAGTAGTACTAATAGCAGTAGTACTAATAGTAGTACTAATAGCAGTAGTACTAATAGTAGTAGTACTAATAGCAGTAGTAGTAATAGCAGTAGTACTAATAGCAGTAGTAGTAATAGCAGTAGTACTAATAGCAGTAGTAGTAATAGCAGTAGTACTAATAGTAGTAGTACTAATAGTAGTAGTACTAATAGCAGTAGTACTAATAGCAGTAGTACTAATAGTAGTAGTACTAATAGCAGTAGTACTAATAGTAGTAGTACTAATAGCAGTAGTACTAATAGTAGTACTAATAGCAGTAGTACTAATAGTAGTAGTACTAATAGCAGTAGTACTAATAGCAGTAGTACTAATAGTAGTACTAATAGTAGTAGTACTAATAGCAGTAGTACTAATAGCAGTAGTACTAATAGTAGTAGTACTAATAGCAGTAGTACTAATAGCAGTAGTACTAATAGTAGTAGTACTAATAGTAGTACTAATAGCAGTAGTACTAATAGCAGTAGTACTAATAGTAGTACTAATAGTAGTAGTACTAATAGCAGTAGTACTAATAGTAGTAGTAATAGTAGTAGTACTAATAGTAGTACTAATAGCAGTAGTACTAATAGTAGTACTAATAGCAGTAGTACTAATAGCAGTACTAATAGCAGTACTAATAGCAGTAGTACTAATAGCAGTAGTACTAATAGCAGTAGTACTAATAGTAGTAGTAGTAGTAGTACTAATAGTAGTACTAATAGCAGTAGTACTAATAGTAGTACTAATAGCAGTAGTACTAATAGCAGTAGTACTAATAGCAGTAGTACTAATAGTAGTAGTACTAATAGCAGTAGTACTAATAGTAGTAGTAATAGTAGTAGTACTAATAGTAGTACTAATAGCAGTAGTACTAATAGCAGTAGTACTAATAGTAGTACTAATAGTAGTAGTACTAATAGCAGTAGTACTAATAGTAGTAGTAATAGTAGTAGTACTAATAGTAGTACTAATAGCAGTAGTACTAATAGTAGTACTAATAGCAGTAGTTATCTAATAGCAGTAGTACTAATAGCAGTAGTAATAATATCAGTAGTACTAATAGTAGTATTAGTAGTAGTACTAATAGTAGTACTAATAGCAGTAGTACTAATAGTAGTACTAATAGCAGTAGTACTAATAGCAGTAGTACTAATAGCAGTAGTACTAATAGTAGTAGTAGTAGTAGTACTAATAGTAGTACTAATAGCAGTAGTACTAATAGTAGTACTAATAGCAGTAGTACTAATAGTAGTACTAATAGCAGTAGTACTAATAGCAGTAGTACTAATAGTAGTACTAATAGTAGTAGTACTAATAGCAGTAGTACTAATAGTAGTACTAATAGCAGTAGTACTAATAGTAGTACTAATAGCAGTAGTACTAATAGTAGTACTAATAGCAGTAGTACTAATAGTAGTACTAATAGTAGTACTAATAGCAGTAGTACTAATAGTAGTACTAATAGTAGTAGTACTAATAGCAGTAGTACTAATAGCAGTAGTACTAATAGCAGTAGTACTAATAGCAGTAGTACTAATAGCAGTAGTACTAATAGTAGTAGTACTCACCCAAGCATCAGAGCCGACAGCAGGGCCAACACTTTACTGTTGATCAGGTGCATCATTACAGTGTCAGTCACACGTGAGTCCTGAATCCAGACTGAGACCAGATCCAGCAAGTGTTCTGGTTCCGTAGTGGATCAGCAGGTTCAGACAAATCCAGACTTGCACACTGTGAAGAAGAGTTCAGGTTTATATGGAGAGAGAGAGAGAGAGAGACAGAGAGAGAAAATCACTTTGAAAATCTCTATAAAGACATTCCACCAAATGAAATAAATTCAAACCACAAAAATATTAGAGAAAAACTGCAAACATTAGATTTGACAATTAAAACCAATCAGAACCCTCTTGACTTCCAAATCACGTTGGAAGAATTGATGGGAAAAATTAAATGTATCAAAACTAAAAGAGCTTGTGGTCCAGACAGCATTAAAAATGAAATGCTTAGAAACATCACAAAGTGCTCAAGCTGTTTAACATCGTCCTGGTTCAGGATGCTTTCCTGACATCTGGTGTCAGGGGCTTATTTATCCAATTTATAAATGTGGAGATCCATTAGACCCCAATAACTACCGTGGTCTCCATTAGCAGTTGCCTGGGGAAGTTATTAAATAACAGGAAGTATTATAAATAACAGAATCTTAGATTATCTGGACCAACACAACATCCTTAGTAAAACTCAAATTGTCTTTCTTCCCAAACAGCGATCATGTTTACACCTTCACACGCTCATCCAGAAACATGTGCACCAGAAAAAATGGAAAGATATGTGCTTGTTTCATTGATTTTAAGAAAGCATTTGATTCAATTTGGCATAAAGGACTATGTTACAGACTTCTGCAATCTGGCATTGGAGGAAAAGTCTATGACATTATAAAATCTATGTATCCGTCACCATAGCAACAGTAGATGGACAAACACCCCACAGAAGCCCTACAGGCAGAATTCTGCAGAACGATCCTCAACGTTCAAAGAAAAACACCAACAAATGCATGTAGGGCAGAATTAGGCAGATATCCCCTTATAATAAACATTATAATAAACATTATAATAAACATTAACAAAGAGCACTACATTGTTGGACTCCCCTTCAAACAAGTTCTCAAGACACCCTCCATTTTAAAGCCCTCCAGAGCCAAGAGCTGAACCCAGAAAAGAGTCTCCTGAGTCAGTTGGTGCTGAGACTAACAGAACCAGGACCAGGACCAGGACCAGAACCAGGACCAGTCTCACACCAACACTGCTTTACAAATACCAGTAAACACCATTATAAAGAAAAGAAAAGAAACATATTTGGAACATTGGAAAAAAGAAACTGAAAGTCAAAGTAGATCAGAATGTTATCTGGACATAAAAAGAGATTATGAACTGGCAGAATATCTATTTTCTGTCAGGGGTAAGAAGCAGAGACAGACAGACAGGTACAGGATGAGGGACCACCACAGACAGACAGACAGACAGGTACAGGATGAGGGACCACCACAGACAGACAGACAGACAGGTACAGGATGAGGGACCACCACAGACAGACAGACAGACAGACAGGTACAGGATGAGGGACCACCACAGACAGACAGACAGGTACAGGATGAGGGACCACCACAGACAGACAGACAGACAGACAGGTACAGGATGAGGGACCACCACAGACAGACAGACAGACAGACAGACAGACAGACAGGTACAGGATGAGGGACCACCACAGACAGACAGACAGACAGGTACAGGATGAGGGACCACCACAGACAGACAGACAGACAGGTACAGGATGAGGGACCACCACAGACAGACAGACAGGTACAGGATGAGGGACCACCACAGACAGACAGACAGGTACAGGATGAGGGACCACCACAGACAGACAGACAGACAGGTACAGGATGAGGGACCACCACAGACAGACAGACAGGTACAGGATGAGGGACCACCACAGACAGACAGACAGACAGACAGGTACAGGATGAGGGACCACCACAGACAGACAGACAGGTACAGGATGAGGGACCACCACAGACAGACAGACAGACAGGTACAGGCCCAGTGACCACCACAGACAGACAGACAGGTACAGGATGAGGGACCACCACAGACAGACAGGTACAGGCCCAGTGACCACCACAGACAGACAGACAGACAGACAGGTACAGGCTCAGTGACCACCACAGACAGACAGACAGGTACAGACTCAGTGACCACCACAGACAGACAGACAGGTACAGGATGAGGGACCACCACAGACAGACAGACAGACAGGTACAGGCCCAGTGACCACCACAGACAGACAGGTACAGGCTCAGTGACCACCACAGACAGACAGGCAGACAGACAGGTACAGGATGAGGGACCACCACAGACCGACAGACAGGTACAGGCTCAGTGACCACCACAGACAGACAGGTACAGGCTCAGTGACCACCACAGACAGACAGACAGGTACAGGCCCAGTGACCACCACAGACAGACAGACAGACAGACACAGGCTCAGTGACCACCACAGACAGACAGACAGACAGGTACAGGCTCAGTGACCACCACAGACAGACAGACAGACAGGTACAGGATGAGGGACCACCACAGACTGACAGACAGGTACAGGCTCAGTGACCACCACAGACAGACAGACAGGTACAGGCCCAGTGACCACCACAGACAGACAGGTACAGGCTCAGTGACCACCACAGACAGACAGACAGACAGACAGGTACAGGCTCAGGGACCACCACAGACAGACAGACAGACACAGGCTCAGTGACCACCACAGACAGACGGACAGACACAGGCTCAGTGACCACCACAGACAGACAGACACAGGCTCAGTGACCACCACAGACAGACAGACAGACAGACACAGGCTCAGTGACCACCACAGACAGACAGACAGGTACAGGCTCAGTGACCACCACAGACAGACAGACAGGTACAGGCCCAGTGACCACCACAGACAGACAGACACAGGCTCAGTGACCACCACAGACAGACAGACAGACACAGGCTCAGTGACCACCACAGACAGACAGACAGACAGACACAGGCTCAGTGACCACCACAGACAGACAGACAGACACAGGCTCAGTGACCACCACCGACAGACAGACAGACAGGTACAGGCTCAGTGACCACCACAGACAGAAAGACAGGTACAGGCTCAGTGACCACCACAGACAGACAGGTACAGGCTCAGTGACCACCACAGACAGACAGACACAGGCTCAGTGACCACCACAGACAGACAGACAGACAGACAGACAGACAGACAGACAGACAGACAGACAGACAGGTACAGGCTCAGTGACCACCATAGACAGACAGACAGACAGGTACAGGATGAGGGACCACCACAGACTGACAGACAGGTACAGGCTCAGGGACCACCACAGACAGACAGACAGGTACAGGCTCAGGGACCACCACAGACAGACAGACAGGTACAGGCTCAGTGACCACCACAGACAGACAGACAGGTACAGGCTCAGTGACCACCACAGACAGGACAGACAGGTACAGGCTCAGGACCACCACAGACAGACAGACAGGTACAGCTCAGGGACCACCACAGACAGACAGACAGGTACAGGCTCAGTGACCACACACAGACAGACAGACAGTACAGGCTCAGTGACCACCACAGACAGACAGACAGGTTACAGGCTCAGTGACCACCACAGACGACAGACAGGTACAGGCTCAGTGACCAATGGAAAAAGGCCGACAGAGACATCTTGTCAACCCAAAGAACAGAATTGTGTGGTCAGTGTTCTCCAGGTGAGGTTGAGACAGAGATGACCTCCTCAAGGGGGACAAGATATACAGAACAAGACGGACTTTATTGACCGGATCAGCTCCAGGTCTCTGGTTCAGGTCTCTGGGTTCAGGTCTCGGGTTCAGGTCTCTGGGTTCAGGTCTCTGGGTTCAGGTCTCTGGGTTCAGGTCTCTGGGTTCAGGTCTCTGGTTCAGGTCTCTGGTTCAACTCCCAGATCAAAGGCTTAGAGAACTGGGAGAATCTTCCCAACTAAGAATCCTCCCAGGAGAAGGAAACACACACACCTCAAGTCCTGTCATGATACAACCTGAGACACACACGCGCGCGCACACACACGCGCGCGCACACACGCACGCGCACACACACGCGCACACACGCACACGTACTTTCTTTCAATGTAATTATTTCTGTCATATTATTATTATCTATATGAAGTGTATATTTTTTGTGTTGCTATGTCTCGTGCTTTGTCAATATTGTTGTTGCAACATTCATGTCAATAAAGCCAATTGAATTGAATTGAGAGAGATTCAGAACCCAGAGAGCACGGACACTGGACCGTGAGGTGTTGATCCTCCACGCGTCATCTATTTCCGCGTTTATGCACAAGCTCCAAGCACAGAGAGAGACACCGAGACCCGGTAACCGGACAGAGAGAGACAGAGACCACGAGCGGACCGGTGCCCGGTAACCGGACAGAGAGAGACACCGAGACCCGGTAACCGGACAGAGAGAGACACCGAGACCCGGTAACCGGACAGAGAGAGACACCGAGATCAGGGACTCACCGTGGGAACTGCGCGTGCCACTCGCTAGCGCCCGCTTGCTCTCTGCGCTCAGAAGCAGGAAGTGCACCGACCTCCGGTATGCTTCCTGCTTAGGGAGCCCGTTGGAGGCTCCGCCCCTCATCTCAGGTAACACCAGGTGACGTCGACAGGTGATGGATGCAGGGCTGCGGAAAAGAGTCCAAAAGTTACCTCCTAACATCCTTTCCTAACACCTTTTCCTTGACTTCTCTGTACGACGTCGAAGGTGGGAAGGAGAGGTCATGAGTTAGGAAACTGCAACGTTCAGAAGATGCAATACAAGTTTACAGCAGTTTGATCAGTTTACAGCAGTCTCAGTTTACAGCAGTTTGATCAGTTTACAGCAGTCTGATCAGTTTACAGCAGTTTGATCAGTTTACAGCAGTCTGATCAGTTTACAGCAGTCTGATCAGTTTACAGCAGTCTGATCAGTTTACAGCAGTTTGATCAGTTTACAGCAGTCTGATCAGTTTACAGCAGTCTGATCAGTTTACAGCAGTTTGATCAGTTTACAGCAGTCTGATCAGTTTACAGCAGTTTGATCAGTTTACAGCAGTTTGATCAGTCTGATCAGTTTACAGCAGTCTGATCAGTTTACAGCAGTTTGATCAGTTTACAGCAGTCTGATCAGTTTACAGCAGTCTGATCAGTTTACAGCAGTTTGATCAGTTTACAGCAGTCTGATCAGTTTACAGCAGTTTGATCAGTTTACAGCAGTTTGATCAGTTTACAGCAGTCTGATCAGTTTACAGCAGTCTGATCAGTTTACAGCAGTTTGATCAGTTTACAGCAGTTTGATCAGTCTGATCAGTTTACAGCAGTCTGATCAGTTTACAGCAGTCTGATCAGTTTACAGCAGTCTGATCAGTTTACAGCAGTTTGATTAGTGTCCTACCCTAAAGAAGCTAAGGGAAGGTTCAGTGTAAAGGTTACATGTTTATTATAAACTGAAGGATGAAGTGTTCCTTTATGTGATGATGATGATGATGATGAATGTTTATGATAAACTGAATGATGAAGAGTTCCTTTATGTGATGATGATGAATGTTTATGATAAACTGAATGATGAAGAGTTCCTTTATGTGATGATGATGAATGTTTATGATAAACTGAATGATGAAGAGTTCCTTTATGTGATGATGATGAATGTTTATGATAAACTGAATGATGAAGAGTTCCTTTATGTGATGATGATGAATGTTTATGATAAACTGAATGATGAAGAGTTCCTTTATGTGATGATGATGAATGTTTATGATAAACTGAATGATGAAGAGTTCCTTTATGTGATGATGATGAATGTTTATGATAAACTGAATGATGAAGAGTTCCTTTATGTGATGATGATGAATGTTTATGATAAACTGAATGATGAAGAGTTCCTTTATGTGTTGATGAATGTTTATGATAAACTGAATGATGAAGTGTTCCTTTGTGTTGATGAATGTTTATGATAAACTGAAGGATGAAATGTTCCTGTATGTGTACTTCTTCAGCTAATAAAGTTTTAAAAAGGATCGGGGTTATGACAAAGCTGAAAACAGGCTGTTTTTTTTCTTTTCATAGATACGTGTTTGTCACATGACTGTAACGCTGCAACTGTGTGATCTTATAGAATATGATGCATTCATGTATATTAAACTAGTTTAAGTAACTAACTAATGCTACATACACGTTAACGCAGCAGGAATATTTAATCAGAAACATCAGTTAGAATAAGAAAACCTCAATACTTTTAATTATTACTTCAGTAAGGTTTGAATGCAGTAGTGGAGTATTTCCCAGTGTGGTAATAGTACTTCCACTGCAGTAAAGGACCTGAGGACTGATGAATATAAAACAGTGAGCTGAAGCTGATCTGAGATCAGCTTCTGTTTGTCTCCACCTGCTGGTGGGATTCAACTCACTATACATTACATTACATGACATTTAGCTGACGCTTTTATCCAAAGCGACTTACAATAAGTGAATTCAACCATGAGTCCAAACTCAGAACAACAAAAATCGAGAAAGTACAATTTCTTCAATAAAGTTAAACTACAAAGTGCTATCAGTAAGAGACATTTAAGTGCTGCTAAAGTGTTAAACTACAAAGTACTATCAGTAAGAGACATTTAAGTGCTACTAAAGTGTTAAACTACAAAGTGTTATCAGTAAGAGACATTTAAGTGCTACTAAAGTGTTAAACTACAAAGTGCTATCAGTAAGAGACATTTAAGTGCTGCTAAAGTGTTAAACTACAAAGTACTATCAGTAAGAGACATTTAAGTGCTGCTAAAGTGTTAAACTACAAAGTACTATCAGTAAGAGACATTTAAGTGCTACTAAAGTGCTACTACGGCTCTACCTTCCCTATTCAAGGTGTCGTCACTAAGATGTGTTTTTAGTCTGTAGAGACTTCCTGTCCTGATGTCAATGGGGAGCTCGTTCCACCAATGAGGAGCCAGCACAGCAAACAGTCGTGACTTTGTTGAGTGTTTAGCTCGAAGTGAAGGAGCTACAAGCCGATTGGCAGAAGCTGAGCGAAGTGAACGAGCTGAGGTGTGAGGTTAGACCATGTCCTGGGTGTGAGGTTAGACCATGTCCTGGGTGTGAGGTTAGACCATGTCCTGGGTGTGAGGTTAGACCATGTCCTGGGTGTGAGGTTAGACCATGTCCTGGGTGTGAGGTTAGACCATGTCCTGGGTGTAGACTGGACCCTATCTGTTCGCAGCACAGTACGCACGGTACATAGAGTTCCATCACATAAACAACATAAACTACGAAATCTCCTGGTGATCGGAAGCCCCGCCCCCATAGACAAGTGAACCTCTGCTCCAATTAAAACACGGGAGACTGATTTGATGAATGTTACATCTATTGTCACTGAAGGGTTTCCAGGGTCCTTAAAAGGGTTAATGCTTAATGCTCCTTAAGAGAGTTGTCGAGTTTTTTAAAAACGTTTCCACGGTTCCTTGGATAGTATATGGGGTCCTCGGATAGAATCAGGCTTCCTTTGATGGGGTTCTTGGAGAGTATCAATGGTCCTTGGATAGTATCAGTGGTCCTTGGATACTATCTGGATTCATTAGATAGTATCACTGGTCCTTGGATAGCTGTCCTGGCTCCTCAGTGATGGAACAAGCTCCTCAATGGGGGAACGAGCTCCTCAATGGAATGAAGCACTTCAGTGGCACTTGAATGGCACTTACTTATGGTATTACTCATGGTATTAAGATAAAATAAGATAAGATACTCCTTTATTAGTCCCTCAGTGGGGAAATTACAGGATTACAGCAGCATTGCTCACAGTAATAAGTAAAACAAGTAGTATAATAACAGAAATAAGATAAAAGAGTAAAAAAACAAGAAGAATATTATATATACAGACGGAGTAGAAATAGAATAAAGTGGATAAAGTGGATAAAGTGGATAAAGTGGATAAAGTGGATAAAGTGTATAAAATAAATTAAAAAAATTAAAAAGTACTTAAACGTATTAGTATTGCACAACTGGGCTAAAGTAAGTGCTGTTCAGTGCGAAGTCCAAAGTGTTCAAGTGTTTTGTGGCCTACTGGGAGCTCAGCTTGTTGTGCAGCCTGACAGCAGCGGGGAGAAAGGACCTGTGGTACCTCTCCCCCAGACACCGGGGATGAATCAGCTGGTGTCTGGGGGAGAAAGGACCTGCGCTACCTCTTCCCCAGACACCGGGGATGGAATCAGCCGGTGTCTGGGGGAGAAAGGACCTGTGGTACCACTCCCCCAGACAACCGGGGATGAATCAGCCGGTGTCTGGGTGAGGAAAGGACCTGTGGTACCCTCTCCCCCAGACACCGGGGGTGAATCAGCCGGTGTCTGGGGGAGAAAGGACCTGTGGTACCTCTCCCCCAGACACCGGTGGGATGAATCAGCTGGTGTCTGGGGGAGAAAGGACCTGCGGTACCTCTTCCCAGACACCGGGGATGAATCAGCCGGTGTCTGGGGAGAAAGGACCTGTGGTACCACTCCCCCCCAGACACCGGGGGGTGAATCAGCCGGTGTCTGGGGGATGAAAGGACCTGTGGTACCACTCCCCCAGACACCGGGGATGAATCAGCCGGTGGCTGAAGGAAGAAAGGACCTGTGTACCTCTCCCCCCAGACACCGGGGATGAATCAGCCGGTGGCTGAAGGAGAAAGGACCTGCGGTACCTCTCCCCCAGACACCGGGGTGAATCAGCCGGTGGCTGAAGGAGAAAGGACCTGCGGTACCTCTCCCCCAGACACCGGGGTGAATCAGGCGTCAAACGTCACGTGCGCGCCCGCACGTGTGTGTGTGTCTTTTATAGAGAGATCAGAGGAGAAAGAGCTTCACAGTAACTCCGGTTATATTTACTCCACCAAGATAACCAATATATCAGCGCGTTCGGCTCAGTCTTTCCTCTCTATTGATAATACTATTTTGGTGATTTGATCATGTTTTTTTAATACAGGGTTTTAAATGTATTTGTATTGTCATACAATAGCTTTTGACCAGCGCCCTGTGGCCGCTATTTGGAGACAGGGCCTTAGATTAAACTAAATTAAGAAAAAAAGGCTTAGAGGAGAGCAGGGTCCCCCAAAGCATGTTGGAGGCGCCGATGGCTGTCACTGTTGTGGGCACAGACCTCACAGATCTCCCACTCTCTGTTTGGTTCTCCTACATGCTCTGTAGAACTGCCTTGACTCAGACCCATAATAAACATCTACAGTAAATAAGTCACAGCATTTCAAATCAAAATGTAAGTTTACGTGAAAGAATTCTTCTAATACTGCTACTAATACCACTACTAAAATCTCAGGTGTTGAAACTACCACTCTTGTTATGACTGTATTTCTACTACCTCTACTATCCCTCCGACTTCTACAGTTTAACAGATTAGCTTCCAGCTTTTCCTGGATTCATCACTTGGATTCTTTAGGATGCAGTTTTATACATTTCCACTACAAGGATTTTAAGCAGTTCAGGTCAATGTTTTTGTGCTTCAACACTTTTCAGCAGGAAGTTTCCCTTTTTGGTATTTTCAGCTATGTTCAGCAAATTTCAGCAATCTTTAGCTTTTTTCTTTTAACATTTCAGCTTCAAGCTTCACATTTTCAGCAATTTTCAGCCATTTCAGCTGTTTTCAGATATTGTTTTATATATTTCAGCTTCAAACTTCAGATTATAGCATTCCAACGCATTTTCAGCAGGAAATGCTCTTTCAAGTTACTTATGGTATTACTCATGCACTGTAAAATCCGATTAGTTAACCTTACTTAAAAAAAGCATGCAAACCGATTGCCTTAAAAAAATTAAGTAAAGTAAACTTGTTTCAAGCAAGTAAAGTTGACTATGTATTGTAAGTTGTACTAACTCACTTATTTAGTGTAGTATACTTACACTTGAGTTTCTGTAACTAAACCAAATGAGTAAGGAATACTTAAAACTTTACTCAGGATGTACTTTTGACTAGTATAGCCTACTTAAAATTACTATTTTAAACAACTAAATTATTTAAGTTGGGCTAACTAATGTTACATGTTCTGCAACTTAAAATATATCAGTAATGTTTACTTGAACAGCAGTGCCATTTACTTGTTAAAAGCATGCAAACCGATTGCCTTAAAACAACCAAGTTTACTTTACTTGTGTAAATTAAGTACTTCAAACATCGTTCATACAATAATGAAAAGCCGGTTATATTCTATTAAAAACATTTATTTTTTATTTATATTCATTTATAGCTACACATAAATCAAAGTAGAGATAAAGTTCAATTGTATAATTTGTTTTTAATTTTCTTCCTTCCATAACAACTGATTCCAACAAAAAACCATTACCAACAAAAACATATACTGCATTTTGGTTCGAATAACACCATTTAGTAAAACATAAAACTTTGTGTGTGTGTAGAATGGATAGTTGTGTGTGTATGTGTGTAGTCGTATATGTGGATATGGATGGTTGTGTGTGTGTGTGTAGTTGTATATGTGGATATGGATGGTTGTGTGTGTGCAGTTGTATATGTGGATATGGATGGTTGTGTGTGTGTATGTGTGTAGTTGTATATGTGGATATGGATGGTTGTGTGTGTATGTGTGTAGTTGTATATGTGGATATGGATGGTTGTGTGTGTGTGTAGTTGTATATGTGGATATGGATGGTTGTGTGTGTGTAGTTGTATATGTGGATATGGATGGTTGTGTGTGTGTAGTTGTATATGTGGATATGGATGGTTGTGTGTGTAGTTGTATATGTGGATATGGATGGTTGTGTGTGTGTAGTTGTATATGTGGATATGGATGGTTGTGTGTGTGTGTAGTTGTATATGTGGATATGGATGGTTGTGTGTGTATGTGTGTAGTTGTATATGTGGATATGGATGGTTGTGTGTGTGTGTAGTTGTATATGTGGATATGGATGGTTGTGTGTGTGTAGTTGTATATGTGGATATGGATGGTTGTGTGTGTGTAGTTGTATATGTGGATATGGATGGTTGTGTGTGTAGTTGTATATGTGGATATGGATGGTTGTGTGTGTGTAGTTGTATATGTGGATATGGATGGTTGTGTGTGTGTGTGTAGTTGTATATGTGGATATGGATGGTGTGTGTGTGTGTGTTGTGTGTGTAGTTGTATATGTGGATATGGATGGTTGTGTGTGTGTAGTTGTATATGTGGATATGGATGGTTGTGTGTGTGTGTAGTTGTATATGTGGATATGGATGGTTGTGTGTGTGTGTAGTTGTATATGTGGATATGGATGGTTGTGTGTGTGTAGTTGTATATGTGGATATGGATGGTTGTGTGTGTGTGTAGTTGTATATGTGGATATGGATGGTTGTGTGTGTGTGTAGTTGTATATGTGGATATGGATGGTTGTGTGTGTGTAGTTGTATATGTGGATATGGATGGTTGTGTGTGTGTAGTTGTATATGTGGATATGGATGGTTGTGTGTGTGTGTAGTTGTATATGTGGATATGGATGGTTGTGTGTGTGTAGTTGTATATGTGGATATGGATGGTTGTGTGTGTGTAGTTGTATATGTGGATATGGATGGTTGTGTGTGTGTGTAGTTGTATATGTGGATATGGATGGTTGTGTGTGTGTGTAGTTGTATATGTGGATATGGATGGTTGTGTGTGTGTAGTTGTATATGTGGATATGGATGGTTGTGTGTGTAGTTGTATATGTGGATATGGATGGTTGTGTGTGTGTAGTTGTATATGTGGATATGGATGGTTGTGTGTGTGTAGTTGTATATGTGGATATGGATGGTTGTGTGCGTGTAGTTGTATATGTGGATATGGATGGTTGTGTGTGTGGTTGTATGTGTGGATATGGATGGTTGTGTGTGTGTGTGTAGTTGTCTATGTGGATATGGATGGTTGTGTGTGTGTAGTTGTATATGTGGATATGGATGGTTGTGTGTGTGGTTGTATATGTGGATATGGATGGTTGTGTGTGTGGTTGTATATGTGGATATGGATGGTTGTGTGTGTGGTTGTATATGTGGATATGGATGGTTGTGTGTGTGTGTGTAGTTGTCTATGTGGATATGGATGGTTGTGTGTGTGCAGTTGTATGTGTGGATATGGATGGTTGTGTGTGTGGTTGTATATGTGGATATGGATGGTTGTGTGTGTGTGTGTAGTTGTCTATGTGGATATGGATGGTTGTGTGTGTAGTTGTATATGTGGATATGGATGGTTGTGTGTGTGTAGTTGTATATGTGGATATGGATGGTTGTGTGTGTGTGTAGTTGTATATGTGGATATGGATGGTTGTGTGGGTGTGTAGTTGTATATGTGGATATGGATGGTTGTGTGTGTGTGTAGTTGTATATGTGGATATGGATGGTTGTGTGTGTGTAGTTGTATATGTGGATATGGATGGTTGTGTGTGTGTAGTTGTATATGTGGATATGGATGGTTGTGTGTGTGTAGTTGTATTGTGGATATGGATGGTTGTGTGTGTGTAGTTGTATATGTGGATATGGATGGTTGTGTGTGCATGTAGTTGTATATGTGGATATGGATGGTTGTGTGTGTGTGTGTAGTTGTATATGTGGATATGGATGGTTGTGTGTGTGTAGTTGTATATGTGGATATGGATGGTTGTGTGTGTGTAGTTGTATATGTGGATATGGATGGTTGTGTGTGTGTGTAGTTGTATATGTGGATATGGATGGTTGTGTGTGTGTAGTTGTATATGTGGATATGGATGGTTGTGTGTGTGTGTAGTTGTATATGTGGATATGGATGGTTGTTGTGTGTGTGTAGTTGTATATGTGGATATGGATGGTTGTGTGTGTGTGTAGTTGTATATGTGGATATGGATGGTTGTGTGTGTGTGTAGTTGTATATGTGGATATGGATGGTTGTGTGTGTGTAGTTGTATATGTGGATATGGATGGTTGTGGGTGTGTAGTTGTATATGTGGATATGGATGGTTGTGTGTGTGTGTAGTTGTATATGTGGATATGGATGGTTGTGTGTGTGTGTAGTTGTATATGTGGATATGGATGGTTGTGTGTGTGTGTGTGTAGTTGTATATGTGGATATGGATGGTTGTGTGTGTGTGTAGTTTTATATGTGGATATGGATGGTTGTGTGTGTGTGTAGTTGTATATGTGGATATGGATGGTTGTGTGTGTGTGTAGTTGTATATGTGGATATGGATGGTTGTGTGTGTAGTTGTATATGTGGATATGGATTGTTGTGTTGTGTGTAGTTGTATATGTGGATATGGATGGGTTGTGTGTGTAGTTGTATATGTGGATATGGATGGTTGTGTGTGTAGTTGTATATGTGGATATGGATGGTTGTGTGTGTGTAGATTATATGTGGATATGGATGGTTGTGTGTGTAGTTGTATATGTGGATATGGATGGTTGTGTGTGTAGTTGTATATGTGGATATGGATGGTTGTGTGTGTGTGTGTAGTTGTATATGTGGATATGGATGGTTGTATGTGTGTAGTTGTATATGTGGATATGGATGGTTGTGTGTGTGTGTGTAGTTGTATATGTGGATATGGATGGGTGTGTGTGTGTAGTTGTATATGTGGATATGGATGGTTGTGTGTGTGTGTGTGTGTGTTGTATATGTGGATATGGATGGTTGTGTGTGTGTGTAGTTATATATGTGGATATGGATGGTTGTGTGTGTGTAGTTGTATATGTGGATATGGATGGTTGTGTGTGTGTAGTTGTATATGTGGATATGGATGGTTGTGTGTGTGTGTAGTTGTATATGTGGATATGGATGGTTGTGTGCGGGTGTGTAGTTGTATATGTGGATATGGATGGTTGTGTGTGTGTGTGTAGTTGTATATGTGGATATGGATGGTTGTGTGTGTAGTTGTATATGTGGATATGGATGGTTGTGTGTGTGTGTAGTTGTATATGTGGATATGGATGGTGTGTGTGTGTGTAGTTGTATATGTGGATATGGATGGTTGTGTGTGTGTGTGTGTGTGTGTGTGTAGTTGTATATGTGGATATGGATGGTTGTGTGTGTGTGTGTAGTTGTATATGTGGATATGGATGGTTGTGTGTGTGTGTAGTTGTATATGTGGATATGGATGGTTGTGTGTGTGTGTAGTTGTATATGTGGATATGGATGGTTGTGTGTGTGTGTGTAGTTGTATATGTGGATATGGATGGTTGTGTGTGTGTGTGTAGTTGTATATGTGGATATGGATGGTTGTGTGTGTGTGTAGTTGTATATGTGGATATGGATGGTTGTGTGTGTGTAGTTGTATATGTGGATATGGATGGTTGTGTGTGTGTGTGTAGTTGTATATGTGGATATGGATGGTTGTGTGTGTGTGTAGTTGTATATGTGGATATGGATGGTTGTGTGTGTGTGTGTAGTTGTATATGTGGATATGGATGGTTGTGTGTGTGTAGTTGTATATGTGGATATGGATGGTTGTGTGTGTGTAGTTGTATATGTGGATATGGATGGTTGTGTGTGTGTGTAGTTGTATATGTGGATATGGATGGTTGTATGTGTGTAGTTGTATATGTGGATATGGATGGTTGTGTGTGTGTGTGTGTAGTTGTATATGTGGATATGGATGGTTGTGTGTGTGTGTAGTTGTATATGTGGATATGGATGGTTGTGTGTGTGTGTAGTTGTATATGTGGATATGGATGGTTGTGTGTGTGTGTAGTTGTATATGTGGATATGGATGGTTGTGTGTGTGTGTAGTTGTATATGTTGATTTGGTGTGTTGTGTGTGTGTAGTTGTATATGTGGATATGGATGGTTGTGTGTGTGTAGTTGTATATGTGGATATGGATGGTTGTGTGTGTAGTGTTTTATGTGGATATGGATGGTTGTGTGTGTGTGTAGTTGTATATGTGGATATGGATGGTTGTGTGTGTGTGTGTAGTTTGTATATGTGGATATGGATGGTTGTGTGTGTTTAGTTGTATATGTGGATATGGATGGTTGTGTGTGTGTGTAGTTGTATATGTGGATATGGATGGTTGTATGTGTGTAGTTGTATATGTGGATATGGATGGTTGTGTGTGTGTGTAGTTGTATATGTGGATATGGATGGTTGTGTTGGGTGTGTAGTTGTATATGTGGATATGGATGGTTGTGTTGTGTTGTAGTTGTATATGTGGATATGATGGTTGTGTGTGTGGTGTAGTTGTATATGTGGAATGGATGGTTGTGTGTGTGTGTAGTTGTATATGTGGATATGGATGGTTTGTGTGTGTGTGTAGTTGTATATGTGGATATGGATGGTTGTGTGTGTGTGTAGTTGTATATGTGGATATGGATGGTTGTGTGTGTGTAGTTGTATATGTGGATATGGATGGTTGTGTGTGTGTGTAGTTGTATATGTGGATATGGATGGTTGTGTGTGTGTAGTTGTATATGTGGATATGGATGGTTGTGTGTGTGTGTAGTTGTATATGTGGATATGGATGGTTGTGTGTGTGTGTAGTTGTATATGTGGGATATGGATGGTTGTGTGTGTGTAGTTGTATATGTGGATATGGATGGTTGTGTGTGTGTGTGTAGTTGTATATGTGGATATGGATGGTTGTGTGTGGGTAGTTGTATATGTGGATATGGATGGTTGTGTGTGTGTAGTTGTATATGTGGATATGGATGGTTGTGTGTGTGTGTAGTTGTATATGTGGATATGGATGGTTGTGTGTGTGTAGTTGTATATGTGGATATGGAGTGTTGTGTGTGTGTGTGTAGTTATTATGTGGATATGGATGGTTGGTGTGTGTAGTTGTATATGTGGATATGGATGGTTGTGTGTGTGTGTAGTTGTATATGTGGATATGGATGGTTGTGTGTGTGTAGTTGTATATGTGGATATGGATGGTTGTGTTCGGGTGTAGTTGTATATGTGGATATGGATGGTTGTGTGTGTGTAGTTGTATATGTGGATATGGATGGTTGTATGTGTGTAGTTGTATATGTGGATATGGATGGTTGTGTGTGTGTAGTTGTATATGTGGATATGGATGGTTGTGTGTATGTGTAGTTGTATATGTGGATATGGATGGTTGTGTGTGTGTGTGTAGTTGTATATGTGGATATGGATGGTTGTGTGTGTGTGTAGTTATATATGTGGATATGGATGGTTGTGTGTGTAGTTGTATATGTGGATATGGATGGTTGTGTGTGTGTGTAGTTGTATATGTGGATATGGATGGTTGTGTGTGTGTGTGTGAACTTGTATATGTGGATATGGATGGTTGTGTGTGTGTAGTTGTATATGTGGATATGGATGGTTGTGTGTGTGTGTGTAGTTGTATATGTGGATATGGATGGTTGTGTGTGTGTAGTTGTATATGTGGATATGGATGGTTGTGTGTGTGTGTAGTTGTATATGTGGATATGGATGGTTGTGTGTGTGTGTAGTTGTATATGTGGATATGGATGGTTGTGTGTGTGTGTGTAGTTGTATATGTGGATATGGATGGTTGTGTGTGTGTGTGTAGTTGTATATGTGGATATGGATGGTTGTGTGTGTGTGTAGTTGTATATGTGGATATGGATGGTTGTGTGTGTGTGTAGTTGTATATGTGGATATGGATGGTTGTGTGTGTGTGTGTAGTTGTATATGTGGATATGGATGGTTGTGTGTGTGTGTAGTTGTATATGTGGATATGGATGGTTGTGTGTGTGTGTAGTTGTATATGTGGATATGGATGGTTGTGTGTGTGTGTGTAGTTGTATATGTGGATATGGATGGTTGTGTGTGTGTGTAGTTGTATATGTGGATATGGATGGTTGTGTGTGTGTGTGTAGTTGTATATGTGGATATGGATGGTTGTGTGTGTGTGTGTAGTTGTATATGTGGATATGGATGGTTGTGTGTGTGTGTAGTTGTATATGTGGATATGGATGGTTGTGTGTGTGTAGTTGTATATGTGGATATGGATGGTTGTGTGTGTGTGTAGTTGTATATGTGGATATGGATGGTTGTGTGTGTGTGTAGTTGTATATGTGGATATGGATGGTTGTGTGTGTGTGTAGTTGTATATGTGGATATGGATGGTTGTGTGTGTGTGTGTAGTTGTATATGTGGATATGGATGGTTGTGTGTGTGTGTGTAGTTGTATATGTGGATATGGATGGTTGTGTGTGTGTGTAGTTGTATATGTGGATATGGATGGTTGTGTGTGTGTAGTTGTATATGTGGATATGGATGGTTGTGTGTGTGTGTAGTTGTATATGTGGATATGGATGGTTGTGTGTGTAGTTGTATATGTGGATATGGATGGTTGTGTGTGTAGTTGTATATGTGGATATGGATGGTTGTGTGTGTGTGTAGTTGTATATGTGGATATGGATGGTTGTGTGTGTGGTGTAGTTGTATATGTGGATATGGATGGTTGTGTGTGTGTAGTTGTATATGTGGATATGGATGGTTGTGTGTGTGTGTAGTTGTATATGTGGATATGGATGGTTGTGTGTGTGTGTAGTTGTATATGTGGATATGGATGGTTGTGTGTGTGTGTAGTTGTATATGTGGATATGGATGGTTGTGTGTGTGTGTGTAGTTGTATATGTGGATATGGATGGTTGTGTGTGTGTAGTTGTATATGTGGATATGGATGGTTGTGTGTGTGTAGTTGTATATGTGGATATGGATGGTTGTGTGTGTAGTTGTATATGTGGATATGGATGGTTGTGTGTGTGTAGTTGTATATGTGGATATGGATGGTTGTGTGTGTGTGTAGTTGTATATGTGGATATGGATGGTTGTGTGTGTGTGTGTAGTTGTATATGTGGATATGGATGGTTGTGTGTGTGTAGTTGTATATGTGGATATGGATGGTTGTGTGTGTGTGTAGTTGTATATGTGGATATGGATGGTTGTGTGTGTGTGTAGTTGTATATGTGGATATGGATGGTTGTGTGTGTGTGTGTAGTTGTATATGTGGATATGGATGGTTGTGTGTGTGTAGTTGTATATGTGGATATGGATGGTTGTGTGTGTGTAGTTGTATATGTGGATATGGATGGTTGTGTGTGTGTAGTTGTATATGTGGATATGGATGGTTGTGTGTGTAGTTGTATATGTGGATATGGATGGTTGTGTGGTGTGTAGTTGTATATGTGGATATGGATGGTTGTGTGTGTGTGTAGTTGTATATGTGGATATGGATGGTTGTGTGTGGAGTTGTATATGTGGATATGGATGGTTGTGTGTGTGTAGTTGTATATGTGGATATGGATGGTTGTGTGTGTGTGTAGTTATATATGTGGATATGGATGGTTGTGTGTGTGTAGTTGTATATGTGGATATGGATGGTTGTGTGTGTGTAGTTGTATATGTGGATATGGATGGTTGTGTGTGTGTAGTTGTATATGTGGATATGGATGGTTGTGTGTGTAGTTGTATATGTGGATATGGATGGTTGTGTGTGTAGTTGAATATGTGGATATGGATGGTTGTGTGTGTAGTTGTATATGTGGATATGGATGGTTGTGTGTGTGTGTAGTTATATATGTGGATATCGATGGTTGTGTGTGTGTAGTTGTATATGTGGATATGGATGGTTGTGTGTGTGTAGTTGTATATGTGGATATGGATGGTTGTGTGCGTGTAGTTGTATATGTGGATATGGATGGTTGTGTGTGTAGTTGAATATGTGGATATGGATGGTTGTGTGTGTAGTTGAATATGTGGATATGGATGGTTGTGTGTGTAGTTGAATATGTGGATATGGATGGTTGTGTGTGTAGTTGAATATGTGGATATGGATGGTTGTGTGTGTTAGTTGTATATGTGGATATGGATGGTTGTGTGTGTGTAGTTGTATATGTGGATATGGATGGTTGTGTGTGTGTAGTTGTATATGTGGATATGGATGGTTGTGTGTGTGTAGTTGTATATGTGGATATGGATGGTTGTGTGTGTGTGTAGTTGTATATGTGGATATGGATGGTTGTGTGTGTGTAGTTGTATATGTGGATATGGATGGTTGTGTGTGTGTGTAGTTGTATATGTGGATATGGATGGTTGTGTGTGTGTGTAGTTGTATATGTGGATATGGATGGTGTGTGTGTGTGTAGTTGTATATGTGGATATGGATGGTTGTGTGTGTGTAGTTGTATATGTGATATGGATGGTTGTGTGTGTGTGTGTAGTTGTATATGTGGATATGGATGGTTGTGTGTGTGTAGTTGTATATGTGGATATGGATGGTTGTGGTGTGTGTGTAGTTGTATATGTGGATATGGATGGTTGTGTGTGTGTAGTTGTATATGTGGATATGGATGGTTGTGTGTGTGTGTGTAGTTGTATATGTGGATATGGATGTTTGTGTGTGTGTGTTGTATTTGTATATGTGGATATGGATGGTTGTGTGTGTGTAGTTGTATATGTGGATATGGATGGTTGTGTGTGTGTAGTTGTATATGTGGATATGGATGGTTGTGTGTGTGTAGTTGTATATGTGGATATGGATGGTTGTGTGTGTGTGTAGTTGTATATGTGGATATGGATGGTTGTGTGTGTGTAGTTGTATATGTGGATATGGATGGTTGTGTGTGTGTGTAGTTGTATATGTGGATATGGATGGTTGTGTGTGTGTGTAGTTGTATATGTGGATATGGATGGTTGTGTGTGTGTGTGTAGTTGTATATGTGGATATGGATGGTTGTGTGTGTGTAGTTGTATATGTGGATATGGATGGTTGTGTGTGTGTAGTTGTATATGTGGATATGGATGGTTGTGTGTGTGTAGTTGTATATGTGGATATGGATGGTTGTGTGTGTAGTTGTATATGTGGATATGGATGGTTGTGTGTGTGTGTAGTTGTATATGTGGATATGGATTGGTTGTGTGTGTGTGTAGTTGTATATGTGGATATGGATGGTTGTGTGTGTGTGTAGTTGTATATGTGGATATGGATGGTTGTGTGTGTGTAGTTGTATATGTGGATATGGATGGTTGTGTGTGTGAGTTGTATATGTGGATATGGATGGTTGTGGTGTGTGTAGTTGTATATGTGGATATGGATGGTTGTGTGTGGCTGTAGTTGTATAGTGTGGATAGGATGGTTGTTGGGCTGTAGTTGTATATGTGGATATGGATGGTTGTGTGTGTGTGTGTATGTATGTGGATATGGATGGTTGTGTGTGTGTGTAGTTTTTTATGTGGATATGGATGGTTGTGTGTGTGTAGTTGTATATGTGGATATGGATGGTTGTGTGTGTGTGTGTAGTTGTATATGTGGATATGGATGGTTGTGTGTGTGTAGTTGTATATGTGGATATGGATGTGTGTGGTGTAGTTGTATATGTGGATATGGATGGTTGTGTGTGTGTGTAGTTGTATATGTGGATATGGATGGTTGTGTGTGTGTGTAGTTGTATATGTGGATATGGATGGTTGTGTGTAGTTGTATATGTGGATATGGATGGTTGTGTGTGTGTAGTTGTATATGTGGATATGGATGGTTGTGTGTGTGTAGTTGTATATGTGGATATGGATGGTTGTGTGTGTGTGTAGTTGTATATGTGGATATGGATGGTTGTGTGTGTGTGTAGTTGTATATGTGGATATGGATGGTTGTGTGTGTGTAGTTGTATATGTGGATATGGATGGTTGTGTGTGTGTGTAGTTGTATATGTGGATATGGATGGTTGTGTGTGTGTGTAGTTGTATATGTGGATATGGATGGTTGTGTGTGTGTAGTTGTATATGTGGATATGGATGGTTGTGTGTGTGTGTAGTTGTATATGTGGATATGGATGGTTGTGTGTGTGTGTAGTTGTATATGTGGATATGGATGGTTGTGTGTGTGTAGTTGTATATGTGGATATGGATGGTTGTGTGTGTGTGTAGTTGTATATGTGGATATGGATGGTTGTGTGTGTGTAGTTGTATATGTGGATATGGATGGTTGTGTGTGTGTAGTTGTATATGTGGATATGGATGGTTGTGTGTGTGTGTAGTGTATATGTGGATATGGATGTTGTGTGTGTGTGTAGTTGTATATGTGGATATGGATGGTTGTGTGTGTGTGTGTAGTTGTATATGTGGATATGGATGGTTGTGTGTGTGTGTAGTTGTATATGTGGATATGGATGGTTGTGTGTGTGTAGATTATATGTGGATATGGATGGTTGTGTGTGTGTGTAGTTGTATATGTGGATATGGATGGTTGTGTGTGTGTAGTTGTATATGTGGATATGGATGGTTTGTGTGTGTGTAGTTGTATATGTGGATATGGATGGTTGTGTGTGTGTGTAGTTGTATATGTGGATATGGATGGTTGTGTGTGTGTAGTTGTATAGTGGATATGGATGGTTGTGTGTGTGTGTGTAGTTGTATATGTGGATATGGATGGTTGTGTGTGTGTGTAGTTGTATATGTGGATATGGATGGTTGTGTGTGTGTAGTTGTCTATGTGGATATGGATGTTGGTGTGGTGTGTAGTTGTATATGTGGATATGGATGGTTGTGTGTGTGTGTAGTTGTATATGTGGATATGGATGGTTGTGTGTGTGTGTAGTTGTATATGTGGATATGGATGGTTGTGTGGGGTGTGTTTTATGTGGATATGGATGGTTGTGTGTGTGTAGTTATATGTGGATATGGATGGTTGTGTGGTGTGTAGTTGTATATGTGGATATGGATGGTTGTGTGTGTGTAGTTGTATATGTGGATATGGATGGTGTGTGTGTGTAGTTGTATATGTGGATATGGATGGTTGTGTGTGTGTAGATTATATGTGGATATGGATGGTTGTGTGTGTAGTTGTATATGTGGATGGATGGTTGTGTGTGTGTGTAGTTGTATATGTGGATATGGTTGGTTGTGTGTGTGTGTAGATTATATGTGGATATGGATGGTTGTGTGTGTGTAGTTGTATATGTGGATATGGATGTTTGTGTGTGTAGTTGTATATGTGGATATGGATGGTTGTGTGTGTAGTTGTATATATGTGGATATGGATGGTGTGTGTGTGTGTAGTTGTATATGTGGATATGGATGGTTGTGTGTGTGTGTAGTTGTATATGTGGATATGGATGGTTGTGTGTGTGTGTAGTTGTATATGTGGATATGGATGGTTGTGTGTGTGTAGTTGTATATGTGGATATGGATGGTTGTGTGTGTGTAGTTGTATATGTGGATATGGATGGTTGTGTGGTTGTGTAGTTGTATATGTGGATATGGATGGTTTGTATGTGTGTGTAGTTGTATATGTGGATATGGATGGTTTTGTGTGTGTGTAGTTGTATATGTGGATATGGATGGTTGTGTGTGTGTAGTTGTATATGTGGATATGGATGGTTGTGTGTGTGTAGTTGTATATGTGGATATGGATGGTGTGTGTGTGTGTAGTTGTATATGTGGATATGGATGGTTTGTGTGTGTTGTAGTTGTATATGTGGATATGGATGGTTGTTGTGTGTGTGTAGTTGTATATGTGGATATGGATGGTTGTGTGTGTGTGTAGTTGTATATGTGGATATGGATGGTTGTGTGTGTGTGTAGTTGTATATGTGGATATGGATGGTTTTGTGTGTGTGTAGTTGTATATGTGGATATGGATGGTTGTGTGTGTGTAGTTGTATATGTGGATATGGATGGTTGTGTGTGTGTAGTTGTATGTGTGGATATGGATGGTTGTGTGTGTAGTTGTATATGTGGATATGGATGGTTGTGTGTGTGTGTGTAGTTGTATATGTGGATATGGATGGTTTTGTGTGTGTGTAGTTGTATATGTGGATATGGATGGTTGTGTGTGTGTGTAGTTGTATATGTGGATATGGATGGTTGTGTGTGTGTGTAGTTGTATATGTGGATATGGATGGTTGTGTGTGTGTGTGTAGTTGTATATGTGGATATGGATGGTTGTGTGTGTGTGTGTGTGTGTGTAGTTGTATATGTGGATATGGATGGTTGTGTGTGTGTAGTTGTATATGTGGATATGGATGGTTGTGTGTGTGTTGTAGTTATTTATGTGGATATGGATGGTTGTGTGTGTGTAGTTGTATATGTGGATATGGATGGTGTTGTGTGTGTGTAGTGTATATGTGGATTATGGATGGTTGTGTGTGTAGTTGTATATGTGGATCTGGATGGTTGTGTGGGTGTAGTTGTATATGTGGATATGGATGGTTGTGTGTGTGTAGTTGTATATGTGGATATGGATGGTTGTATGTGTTGTCGTTGTATATGTGGACTATGGCTGGTTGTTGTGTGTGTGTAGTTGTATACTGTGGATATGGCATGGTTGTGTAGGGTGTGTAGTTGTATATGTGGATATGGATGGTTGTGTGTGTGTGTAGTTGTATATGTGGATATGGATGGTTGTGTGTGTGTGTAGTTCTATATGTGGATATGGATGGTTGTGTGTGTGTAGTTGTATATGTGGATATGGATGGTTGTGTGTGTGTAGATTATATGTGGATATGGATGGTTGTGTGTGTGTAGTTGTATATGTGGATATGGATGGTTGTGTGTGTGTAGTTGTATATGTGGATATGGATGGTTGTGTGTGTGTAGTTGTATATGTGGATATGGATGGTTGTGTGTGTGTAACGGAGTTAGAAATACACTCTGTTATTTCTTATTTTTAATGTATTATATCTTATTTTTGTTTATTATTCAACGATCCTGTTGAAGTGTGTGTTTGTGTGAATTTTATTTTGAAGAGTTAAATCTGTTTCCTGTGGAAATTGCGTTTCACCTCTTCTTTGCCTCCTAGGCTTCCGTAGTCCCGTCTTTCCTTCACAAAAGTTTTAATACTATTCGTGGTAAGTTGTGGAGGAAATGATGTCGCACTATTTTGTTATATTCTTTTAAAAATGTAACCGTTTGCTACACGCGGCAATGGTCGTTAGTACGATCACGGTGTTCAGCTGTTGTGTCATTATTTTAGACGGTAGAAGTTTATGTTTCATTTGGCGCCGTTTGTATGAGCTACATCCGGTCGCTCTGATGTATACTTTACCTTTTATAAATCCTGTTTTACGTGTCTAGGAAGCTGATGTGCAGCAAGACAGACCAGAAGGCAATGTGTGTGTTTTTATTGTCTTCTGCAGGTATGTGTTTTCTTTTGTTTAATGTAGTCCCGTCTTTCCTTCACAAAAGTTTTAATACTATTCGTGGAAGCTGATGTGCAGCAAGACAGACCAGAAGGCAATGTGTGTGTTTTTATTGTCTTCTGCAGAAATAAATACAAGAAAGATCAACTTCTGAGTCGACTTCTTCCATGCCCTGTTCACGTCCGTTACACTGGTGCCGTGACCTTCGGATCTTCAGACCAGCTTGATGCTCGTCGCTGTGGATGCTGTGCTGACTCAGTCCTGATCCTGAAGACTATTGTGGTCATATCAGGTGTTTAAAAGATTGTGGATTAGGGCATAGTGATTTAAATTGTTTATCCTCAGTATGTCGATGACTTTTGATTATTAATGCACATATATATTATTATTACTATCTTTTGTTTTTGTTGGGTTTTGGTTCTAGATACACAACGCAAGTACATTTATTGGTTATAAACGGCCTCTAGAGTAACTATGGATAAGTTTGCTAGCCCTAGTCTGCCAAAGGGGAGGGGTGTTTGGCTCAGTCATATTGCTGGCAGTAGGGATGTGGGATACTCTAAACTGACACTGGATAACCGTGATACAGGGCTAGGTCAGAGCCCGGATTGTACTCCTGTTGGTGGGTTAATGAGGGGTCCTCTTACGTCTACTCCTGACAGTGATGTTGATGTCATGCACCCATCTCACTGACATGGTAGGGCAGTTAGGTGCTTCAAATTGGTGAGTCCATTGTCGAGAAGTTAATGTCAGCTGGTGTTGTAAACATGACCAGTGACCACCAGACGACTACCACCCAGACCACACACGCCAATGTTGACCGACATGACCGTCCTCCACAGGTGACAGTCCATGTGAACTCTGATAAAGGACTTCAGACATTCAGAGGTGACAGTACCGACAAATACCCAGTCCAGGACTGGATTGACATGACGAAAACACATCTCAGGAAAAGACAGATTCCTGTTTGTGACCAAGCGGAGGAGGTTATAAGCCATTTAATGGGCAAGGCCAGAGATGTGGTGAAGATTGCCTTGCGTAGTGATCCTGGGTTTGATGCCAAACAGGAACCTGAACGGATATACAATGTTCTCCTCCACTACTTCAGTGTCGCTCCCTCATGTCTTCCTCTCGCAGACTTCTATGCTACTTTGCCCAAGCATAGAGAAAACCCAGTTGACTACTGGATAAGACTGAACAAAGCTGCCGACCTAGCTCTTGAGGGCTTGCACAGACAAGGGAAGCGGACGGAGAACATGAGTGATGAAGTGGCTCTTATGTTTGTCAAACATTGCCCTGACCCAGAACTGTCCTGCACTCTGAAGTTTAAACCACTTCACGAATGGACCTCACGTGATGTTCAGCTGAGGATTGATGATTATCAGCGTGAGTTGAGAGCCAGTGGCGGTGCCGCTGGTACTCTACAACTGAAAAACTACATCACCGCAGTCGCCTCTGAGCAGCCCAGTCAGCCATCGACTGGCGAGGCGGTGCCTGTGCAGTGCCTTACTCAGAGTCCCTCACCTTCCTCTCTCCAAGCCCAGCATCATGTGTGTCATCCTCTTTGCCCTTCTCCAACATCTGTCCCAGTTCAAGGCGAACCCTGTCATGCTCCGAGTCGTCCCTCTGTACCAGTCGTGGCACAAAATCTCCAACAGTCAGAGGAGAGACTTCTCACCCGTATGGTCGACATGTTTCAGGAGATGATGGAGAAAATGCAGTCGCGCGACACTTTGCATCCAACGCTAGGTGGGCGGTTCCAGCGTGCCGCTCGTGAAAAGCGTTCCAGAGAGGCAGTTTGTAAGGTCTGTAACAACTCAAGCCACACCACCATTTCACACTGTATGTCCGAAAGACTTTGTTTTGCCTGCCACGCCCCTGGCCACACCAAACTGAACTGCCCTGCCAAAAACTCAACCCGATACCAGACGGAGGGAAACTAGCCGACTTGTATTCAGAGGGAGACAGTACAGGTCGCACAACAAACTCCCAAACAGACGACATGTCTGATGCTGAGACTGTGTACACATCTGTGAGAGACTCGTGTGATGAATCTGAGGTTGTTGTTTTTCAGAATATTCACAGAGTTGGCAGTAGTGACAGTCTTTTCTACACACCTGCGGTAGTGGGTGGGACAGTTACAATAGGTGGCATGTTGGACAGTGGCTCCATGGCGTGTAGCATTAGCGAAACAGCTGAGATGAAACTGAGAGATGCTGGAGTGATAACCGACCAAAAACAAATTGATGTCAATGTAGTCCTTGTTGGATGTGGTGGACTTCGTGTGAGGCCCAAGTGTGCTTTCGGGATGGAGATGGAAGTGTATGGCTGTAAGATGTTTGTTCCAACACTTGTTGTCCCGGGACAGCATGATGAGTTGATTATAGGGACGAATGTTATAAAACACATCCTGCATCAGTCTAAGTTCTGCGAGTCCTATTGGAAGACAGTGTCTGGCCCTTGCCCAGACAGAGACCCAGACACTGAACGTTTCCTGTCTATGCTCTCAGGTCTGAATCCATGGAGAGGTAGTGATGTTCCTGACAAAGTTGGTACAGTCAGATGTAACTCAGCCACCTGTCTCGAGCCTGGCCGTGAATACCTCATCTGGGGAAAACTACCCAGGAACACTGCTATTTCTCCAGGTAGCACCGTCATGACAGAGCCCACTTCATCCCGCTCGGCTCCCAGAGGTGTTCTGGTCGCAAAGATTGTAACTACACTTTGGGGAGACCGGCAGGTTCCGCTGAAGCTCATCAATACATCTGACAGACCTGTGCTCTTGAGGAGAAATGCAAAGTTGGCTGATGTTTATACGTGTGCAGCACTTGAAGACATGGATGTTGCTGAACAGACAGAGGTTCTCCTGGCTGGCTGCACTCAATCAGCCGTGCCTCCTACTGCTGACGCAGATTCTTCCAAGGAAATGCTTGGCTCAATTGGGCTTAGTACTGTTGACGTTGAGTCGTGTGAAGTGTCTGTGAACTGTAAGAAGAGGATGGCTGACCTTGTGATGCAGTATGAGGACATCTTTTCGCGCCACCATCTTGATTGTGGAGAGGCAAAGGACTTTGTACATCGCATACACCTGTCAGATAAAAGACCATTCAGACTCCCATACAGGAGAGTGCCCCCTGGCCAGTACCAAAAGCTGCGCCAGGTACTGAGCGAGATGGAGGAAAAGGAGATCATCAGAAAATCAACCAGTGAATATGCTTCGCCATTGGTGCTTGTGTGGAAGAAAAACGGAGATCTCCGCATCTGTACGGATTTTCGCTGGTTGAATAAAAGGACACTGAAGGATGCTCATCCTCTTCCCCACCAGGCAGATTGTTTGGCAGCGCTGGGGGGGAACTGCCTTTTCAGCACAATGGATCTGACCTCCGGGTTTTACAATATGCCACTCCACGAGGACGACAGGAAGTACTCTGCCTTCACCACTCCCATGGGCCTGTATGAGTACAACCGTCTGCCGCAGGGCCTCTGCAACAGTCCCGGGAGCTTTATGCGCATGATGACAAGCATTTTCGGTGACCAAAACTATTTGAGTCTCTTATGCTACTTGGATGACTTGCTGGTGTTTGCACCTGATGAGGAGACTGCCTTACTGCGCTTGGAGACGGTGTTTAAGAGGCTGCGTAGACACAACTTGAAGTTAGCCCCCAAAAAGTGCTTCTTCCTCAGGAGGTCTGTAAAGTTTCTTGGCCACATTGTTGATGAGAATGGTGTTTCAACAGACCCCAGCAAGGTTGAGAGCATCACCAACATGGCGAGCACTGATCTCATGGAGCCTGATGGCGTGACTCCGTCCCCGAAGCGCATACGGTCCTTCTTAGGGATGGTAAATTACTATCAACACTTCATGCCCGGTTACTCTGCAATGGCCAAGCCGCTGTTTGACCTGTTGAAAGGTGCGAAGAGAAGAGGTAAACAACACAAAAACAAACTGTCGAGCAGGAAGCTGTATGCGGCTGATTGGACACCGGAGCAGGGACAGGCTTTTGAAAGTCTGAAAGCTTCACTGGTCCATAGTGTTGTCTTGGCTCACCCCGATTTCAATCGTCCCTTTATGCTGTCAACTGATGCGTCCTTGGATGGCATAGGTGCGGTTCTGTCCCAAATTCAGGAGGGTGAGGCACGAGCCAGGCCCATTGCTTTTGCCGGCAAGTCGTTATCTCGGTCCCAAAAGAACTACCCAGCTCATCGGTTGGAGTTTCTAGCCTTGAAATGGTCAGTCTGCGAAAAGTTCAGTCACTGGCTGAAAGGCCACAAATTCACTGTCTGGACAGATAACAACCCGTTGACTCACATCCTGACAAAGCCGAAGCTAGATTGTTGTGAGCAACGCTGGGTTGCCAAGTTGGCGAGTTACGACTTTGATATCAAGTATGTTCCGGGCCCACAGAACATTGTGGCTGATGCCCTGAGCCGTGTGCCGTTTGTCAAGGCAAGTGTTGGTCACAGGCTGCTCGCTGAACCCTATGCGGGTCTCCTCACAGAAGTCAAAGACATGTCGAGGTTCTCTGTCCAAAATGCCTTTCGGTCATCCAGTCATGACAGAGAGCCCTCCCCTTTGAGTAACAATGTCCAGTCTGCATGCAGTCCACTGCGCATGCAAACTCAGTCTGTTGCAAAGGAGGACGTGTCCGCTGTACTACAGTCACACATTGAGTGGGATGCTGGTCCGAGGGCCCGTGCTGGTTGAGATGTTGCAGCACTTACCTCAGTTGGTTCCGCCTGGACAAGACGCCTTACCTGCTTACACTGTGAAGGACCTCTGTGATAAGCAGTTGGAAGATAGAACCCTCTCTCGTGTTCTGTCCTATGTTGAGAGACATCGGAGGCCTTCTAGAAGGGAACGATTCAATGAGTCTGTCCTGGTCACAAGATACCTGAAGCACTGGGATAGGCTGACTGTGAAGGAGGGTGTACTGTACAGGATTTCAAGAGACCAGAAGACCAAAGAAAAGCGTTTTCAATACGTTGTCCCTGACTCCCTGAAGACTGAGGTTCTGCAGGGGATTCACGATAGGGCCGGGCATCAAGCTCAGTCCAGGAGCCTCAGTTTGGCAAGACAAAGGTTTTTCTGGCCAAACCTCGACAGGGATGTAAGAGACTATGTTCGTCATTGTCAGCGATGCATCGTTAGCAAGACAGTCGAGCCTGAAGGACGGGCCCCCCCTGGAGAGCATAACGACAACCCATCCATTGGAGTTGGTCTGCATTGACTTTTGGTCGGCTGAGAACTCCAAAAACAGATCTGTCGATGTTTTGGTGATAACTGACCATTTCACGAGGATGGCTCAAGCGTTTTCATGTAAAGACCAGACAGCTAAGCAGGTGGCTAGGGTTCTATGGGACCGGTACTTCTGTGTCTTCGGATTCCCGGAAAGGATCCATAGTGATCAAGGTGCTAACTTTGAGAGTCTGCTGATTAGTGAGCTTCTCAGGGTCTCAGGTGTCAAGAAGTCGCACACAACTCCTTACCACCCAATGGGGAATGGGAGTGTGGAACGTTTCAACCGGACCTTGGGTGGCATGATTCGAGTATTGCCCCCTGAAGAGAAGGCTGACTGGCCGCGACGCTTACAGACTCTGACGTTCATGTACAATTGCACGGAACATGAGACGACAGGTTATTCCCCCTTCTACCTCATGTTTGGCCGGATCCCCCGCCTGCCCGTTGATGTCCTCTTTCGTGCTGTTCTTCATGACTCTGCTGTAATGAGCTATGAGAAGTACGTGGCGAGTCTCGCCAATGATCTGAAAGAAGCAATGGTTATTGCTCAGGTCCATGCTACAAAAGAGCAGAATCGACATACCCAGCTGTACAACAGGAGAGTAAAGGGATCCAATATCAAGATCGGTGACAGGGTGCTCTTGGCCAACAGAAAGGAAAGGGGTAAAAGAAAGCTTGCTGACAGGTGGGACTCGACCGTCTACACCGTGGTGGACGTGAATACAGAGACGCACACGTACAGAGTCCGCGACACAATCACTGGACGGGAGAAGGTGATCCACAGAAACTTGCTGTTGCTGGTTAATTTTCTCCCTGTGGGGGACACAGGTGAAATGTCTGACCTGGCCTCATCCTTGCTAGTTACAGGATCCTCAGCTTCAGGAGATGATGGTGGTGAGGCCGAAGAGATCTCGTCTGGGAGAGGGGATGAGCCTCGTAATGTGGCCAGTGAAAGCCTTGACACTGAAAGTGGCGGAGAACCTCCTGTGACTGCGAGAGATGGACCCTTGACTGATGCGGTACCTGTGGATTCGGAAAGGAGAACCATTGAATGGATTACTCAGTTGTCTGTGCCAAGTCTGGCCGAGGCGGGCACTGCTGACATGTCGAGTGTTACTTCTGACCTCCAGAACACCGCTGTCTCACTTGAGGACCACACAAACGATCAGTCTGTGACTTGTGATTCTTGCCCTTTGACTGCTGCGGATGTCTCAACAGATGTGAGACAGTCAGATTTGCGCTTGACACCATGACACAGACAGATAACACATCTGACACGTTGCATACTGTGGTTCGGGTTTCACCCACACACTGTGGTCGTTTTAATGCACAGGCCAGGTCAAGGTTTGGTCGCTTAATCAAGCCTGTGAACAGGCTCATACAGACCATGTCCAGGCAGGATGTTGTCCAGGAGTAGCTCAATGTTGAGGCTGTTTGCAACTCCATGTTCCAGATTTGTACTTTTTAAAACCATAAGTCGGTAGCTTATGTCTTTACGAGTCTGGAAAGTGTTGTATTAGTATGATGTCCCACTGTTCTGTTTTTCTTGTGTCATCAGCCTGTGCTGCACTGCACTTTGTGTTTGGGTCTTGTGGGGGTGTACAAGGCACCCTGTTGCCAGTTGTTGGGTTGAGAGGCTAGCGCTGCTCTCGTACCACTTCATCCTTATGGATACATTTTATGTTGGTTTTCTTGAAGTTGGCCCTTTGTAAGTTGTCAAATTGTAATGTTTTCTTTGGCGTGCACTTTGTAGTTAGTGCTCATGTTTGATAAAATTCAGTGGGGGTGAATGTAACGGAGTTAGAAATACACTCTGTTATTTCTTATTTTTAATGTATTATATCTTATTTTTGTTTATTATTCAACGATCCTGTTGAAGTGTGTGTTTGTGTGAATTTTATTTTGAAGAGTTAAATCTGTTTCCTGTGGAAATTGCGTTTCACCTCTTCTTTGCCTCCTAGGCTTCCGTAGTCCCGTCTTTCCTTCACAAAAGTTTTAATACTATTCGTGGTAAGTTGTGGAGGAAATGATGTTGCACTATTTTGTTATATTCTTTTAAAAATGTAACCGTTTGCTACACGCGGCAATGGTCGTTAGTACGATCATGGTGTTCAGCTGTTGTGTCATTATTTTAGACGGTAGAAGTTTATGTTTCATTTGGCGCCGTTTGTATGAGCTACATCCGGTCGCTCTGATGTATACTTTACTTTTATAAATCCTGTTTTACGTGTCTAGGAAGCTGATGTGCAGCAAGACAGACCAGAAGGCAATGTGTGTGTTTTTATTGTCTTCTGCAGGTATGTGTTTTCTTTTGTTTAATGTAGTCCCGTCTTTCCTTCACAAAAGTTTTAATACTATTCGTGGAAGCTGATGTGCAGCAAGACAGACCAGAAGGCAATGTGTGTGTTTTTATTGTCTTCTGCAGAAATAAATACAAGAAAGATCAACTTCTGAGTCGACTTCTTCCATGCCCTGTTCACGTCCGTTACATGTGTGTAGTTGTACATGTGGATATGGATGGTTGTGTGTGTGTGTGTAGTTGTATATGTGGATATGGATGGTTGTGTGTGTAGTTGTATATGTGGATATGGATGGTTGTGTGTGTGTAGATTATATGTGGATATGGATGGTTGTGTGTGTGTAGTTGTACATGTGGATATGGATGGTTGTGTGTGTGTGTAGTTGTATATGTGGATATGGATGGTTGTGTGTGTAGTTGTATATGTGGATATGGATGGTTGTGTGTGTGTAGTTGTACATGTGGATATGGATGTTGTGTGTGTGTGTGTAGTTGTATATGTGGATATGGATGGTTGTGTGTGTGTGTGTAGTTGTATATGTGGATATGGATGGTTGTGTGTGTGTAGTTGTATATTTGGATATGGATGGTTGTGTGTGTGTAGATTATATGTGGATATGGATGGTTGTGTGTGTGTAGATTATATGTGGATATGGATTTTTGTGTGTGTAGTTGTATATGTGGATATGGATGGTTGTGTGTGTAGTTGTATATGTGGATATGGATGGTTGTGTGTGTGTAGATTATATGTGGATATGGATGGTTGTGTGTGTGTAGATTATATGTGGATATGGATGGTTGTGTGTGTAGTTGTATATGTGGATATGGATGGTTGTGTGTGTGTAGTTGTATATGTGGATATGGATGGTTGTGTGTGTGTGTGTAGTTGTATATGTGGATATGGATGGTTGTGTGTGTGTAGTTGTATATGTGGATATGGATGGTTGTGTGTGTGTAGTTGTATATGTGGATATGGATGGTTGTGTGTGTGTGTAGTTGTACATGTGGATATGTGGATATGGATGGTTGTGTGTGTGTGTAGTTGTACATGTGGATATGGATGGTTGTGTGTGTGTGTGTAGTTGTATATGTGGATATGGATGGTTGTGTGTGTGTAGTTGTATATGTGGATATGGATGGTTGTGTGTGTAGTTGTATATGTGGATATGGATGGTTGTGTGTGTGTAGTTGTACATGTGGATATGGATGGTTGTGTGTGTGTAGATATATGTGGATATGGATGGTGTGTGTGTGTAGTTGTATATGTGGATATAAATGGTTGTGTGTGTGTAGTTGTATATGTGGATATGGATGGTTGTGTGTGTGTAGATTATATGTGGATATGGATGGTTGTGTGTGTGTAGTTGTATATGTGGATATGGATGGTTGTGTGTGTGTAGTTGTATATGTGGATATGGATGGTTGTGTGCGTTTAGTTGTATATGTGGATATGGATGGTTGTGTGTGTGTGTGTAGTTGTATATGTGGATATGGATGGTTGTGTGTGTGTGTAGTTGTATATGTGGATATGGATGGTTGTGTGTGTGTGTAGTTGTATATGTGGATATGGATGGTTGTGTGTGTGTAGTTGTATATGTGGATATGGATGGTTGTGTGTGTAGTTGTATATGTGGATATGGATGGTTGTGTGTGTGTGTGTAGTTGTATATGTGGATATGGATGGTTGTGTGTGTGTAGTTGTATATGTGGATATGGATGGTTGTGTGTGTGTCGTTGTATATGTGGATATGGATGGTTGTGTGTGTGTGTGTGTAGTTGTATATGTGGATATGGATGGTTGTGTGTGTGTAGTTGTATATGTGGATATGGATGGTTGTGTGTGTGTGTAGTTGTATATGTGGATATGGATGGTTGTGTGTGTGTCGTTGTATATGTGGATATGGTGGTTGTGTGTGTGTAGTTGTATATGTGGATATGGATGTGTTGTGTGTGTGTAGTTGTAATTGTGGATATGGATGGTTGTGTGTGTGTCGTTGTATATGTGGATATGGATGGTTGTGTGTGTGTGTGTGTGTAGTTGTATATGTGGATATGGATGGTTGTGTGTGTGTAGTTGTATATGTGGATATGGATTGTTGTGTGTGTCGTTGTATATGTGGATATGGATGGTTGTGTGTGTGTGTGTGTAGTTGTATATGTGGATATG